>NC_056448.1:24430764-24705764 GCF_018296145.1 Oncorhynchus tshawytscha
GCTGCGCTCCTGCTCAGTCGTGTAAAATCCTTTCATTAAGTCTTAAGGAATTTACTTCAATTGACTTATTTCCTTATATGAACGGTAACTCAGTAAAATCATTGAAATTGTTGCATGTTGCGTTTTTGTTCAGTATAATTACCTCTGCATCTAAAAAGAAGAGTTCGGAGAAAGAGAGAGAGGTTCTGTTCTTCCGAGTCTTGTGTGGCATGACTGTTCCTTTTCCTTCCCCATTCCAAGAGTATGGGGACCCAGCTGAATCCTCTACTTTTGTGTGCACTCTCTCATTGTTCAGAAGAATCTTATGATGGACTAAGTCAGGATTTTCAGCGCAAGGTGAAGATAATAGAGAACAGGCTTACTGTGCTCTGCGTCGTGTTATTCTCAATTTCTCCAGATCAATTGTCTCCTCCATCTGCCTGTGGTTTGCATCCCGCAGCCCTAACCACCTTTTCCACTTTACCAATACACTGCTTTAATGAAATGGTTCTGTTTCACCATGTGCCAATATGTCAGACTATAAATACATTTGACCGGGAGACAGTCCCACAAAAAAATCCTCCGGATTCACACGAATATAAACACTCAAGATTTTCCCTGTTTTGGTGGAACGATCTGAAGTCGATGAATATGGTTTGCGATAACTTATGGAAGTGTGTAAACAGGTGAAGTGTTAAATGATATATTTATAATTTAACACATAAGCAGGCATTCTATTAATTTGCTAGTCGCATTTGTCATAGAGCCCCGTAGCCCACTGCTTGCTGCTGCCTGGCTGCCAGACTGCCAGACTGCCATTCATGAATGTTACATTCATGTTTCTGTCCTCTTAGATCTCCCTGCTCTGCCTAGGGGTAAGTGTCTGGGGCTGGGGTTTGACAGCAGGCCCTGCAATAAGGCGAGCCCCATGGTCCCAGTGTGGCGTCACAGACTCATATACATGAAGACGGGATTTAGGGAGAGAGGAGACTGAATAGCTAATTAACAGTCATTAGTCTCATTAGTGAGATGGCTACTGTGATCAGTGGGTGCTGCTGTGTGGGGTGGTATCACTACCCACCCTTCCTACCATGTCAGCTAAGCTCTATATGGGCACTCCTCCTCACCATCCAGCATGGCAAATGAGATCTAATTTAGCATGAGCCAAGCAAGAGGAACTCACAGGCCACTGCATACATTGGATCACTGACACACCCGCACGCACGCACACATACACACATACACACACGCACACTTTCACACACGCACACATACCCACACTCACACATACACACATGCACACAGTGCTGTAATGCCACAGTATGTGGGTTATTTGAGTCCAGACCATTTTATTAATGGGAGTGTTGGTGGAATTTGAACTTTGGCACAATTTCTAAGAACAATCCTGTCTAGGGGTGCCAGGTAGCAGCTAGTGTCCCCTCAGTCTCCAACCAAAACACAATCTCCTGCCTCACCTTATTTCTTCAGAATTGGTTGTCCATTTTCAATTTAAGAGTTTTTTGCTTCAGCAGTACTTGTTTTAACTTTGTTCATTCAAAGTCTTTGCCTCTGCAAATAGCCTTTTCTCCATCACTGGTTGACGGTGATTCACAGTGCGACGTTGTTGTGCTGTTTCATGGCCATAGGTGTTGTGTTCTCTCCATTTCTCTCCATGAACAAGACACAAAATATCTAGACTATGTAGACTGTCTTCGGCCCTGCCATTCTAGTGGCCCCTGGCATTCCACCCACTCTGAAAGCTGCTGGCACAGTCCCCGTACTCAGGTAACATAGGAAAACTTTATGTCACAGTAAGTCCTCGTCACCCAACACTGTGATGCACTTTTCACCACCCGGGGCAATTCTGAAATGTTGTTTTCATTGTGTTATTGTGATGTTCCACTTCCTACCTTTTCTGGGGAAACTGCTAGTGTGTCTAATGCAGTTTGTTGCAGCTAGGGGTTGTAACATCCTTGTGTGTGAAAATGGCAGTAGAAACTTTCACACTGTCTGCCTTGCAGGATGAAAAGTTTGTTTATCCTGTGGCATGATGGGGCTTGTAATATCCATTGTCAGGATTTTTTTGTATGTGGTTTAAGTGTGTGTGGGTTCAAGGCCAGTTGGTGCTATTACTCAATGTGTTGTCAAGGAGGCTCACAGCTTAAACTAGGAGGGCAAATCTGTCTCTATGCCACTAGTCTTTACCTTCCTGGCCATGAATTACATACAGACACATACATAAATACTTACACACATAGTTGTACATAGACATACACACCAAAATATAAGCACAACATTTAAAGTGTTGGTACCATGTCTCATGAGCTGAAATAAAAGATTACACAAATGTTCCATATGCACCAAAAGCTTATTTCTCTCAAATTTTGTGCACAAATTTGATTACATCCCTGTTAGTGAGCATTTCTCCTTTACCAAGATAACCCATCCACCTGACAGGTGTGACATATCAAGAAGCTGATTAAACAGCATGATTATTACACAGGTGCACCTTGTGCTGTGGAAAATAAAAGGCCACTCTAAAATGTGCAGTTTTGTCACACAGCACAATGCCATAGATGTCTCAAGTTTTGAGGGAGCGTGCAATTGGCATGCTAATTGCACAAATGTCCACCAGAGCTGTTGCCAGATAATTGAATATTAATTTCTCTACCATAAGCCCCCTCCAACGCCATTTTAGAGAATTTGGCAGTACGTTCAACCGGCCTCACGATCGCAGACCTTGTGTATTCACGCTAGCCCAGGACCTCCACATCTGGCTTCTTCACCTCCGGGATCATCTGAGAACCAGCCACCCAGACAGCTGATGAAACTGAGGAGTTTTTCTGTCTGTAATAAACCCCTTTTGTGGGGAAAAACCCATTCTGATTGGATGTGGGTGGGCCTATGCCCTCCCAGTCCCATCCATGGCTGTGCCCCAGCTCAGTAATGGGAAATCCATACATTAGGGCTTAAGGAATTTATTTCAATTGACTAATTTCTTTATATGAACTGTAACACAGTAAAATCATTGAAATTGTTGCATGTTGCATTAATTTTTTTGTTCAGTATATATACACATACTGACACTCAACCTCATTCATTTAAATAGTAACAATAACACTTAGACCTACACAAATAACTGCATATGCATACAGTCACACTAACGCACCCTGGCTAGTACACACATTAATAACTCACAGACAAACACAAACCACTCACCTATTCAACCAGCCTGAGGATTTGCATTCTCCCCGGCACGCACACACAATTTCATAGTGTCCACACACACACACACACACACACACACTTAGGGATTCTCCATAACACTGGATGGCGTTTAACAGTTATGCAGGTGTTCCTTGGCAGGTCTGGTGGATGGCAGTCAGACTATGTGTGTGACTGTGCATGTCTTTCTCTTCCCTCTGTGACATATGGAATAAGTATCACAGTAGGGCACCAGGCCAGCTTTATTCAATCCTTTAGTGTGTGGCGTTTGGCACGGCACCATGTCAAATTGGTACCCAAAAGAGATCCAACATCAAATGGTTCTAGAGGTTTGGACCCACTTTGGCAGTTAAATAAAACTACTGTTTTAGGGGGTCTCCAAATTGGCTCCGACATCACAGTTTGTTTATTTTCTAACTTGAGCTGACTTATTTACCGTGCGTGTTCTCCCTGGCGGGGTTAATTCAGAAGCACACATATAAACCGCTGACTAACTGAGAGCCTCTGATGTGGGATTTGGTCTTTATTTTCAGTGTAAATACTTGCCAAGTGGTGATGGGGCCAGAAATGGGTACTTCCTCCACCACAGTGAAAAGGTGCCAATGATGGGATGGATAATATCTGTTATCAGAAGCTGTATTTAGGTGCGCCTTCGCCTCCATCACTGTCACGTTACCACTGTGAATCAGTCTACAGCTAGACCTCCTTCGAAAAAATAGCACGCCAGAGGAACAGCTGCCCTCCGGAACAGCCCCATCCTTCCCCCTTCACACACAGACACACACTTGACTGGTCCAATGCAGATCGCTCTCATCGAGCTGACAACAGTTACCATTAACCGGTTGAGGTAAGCCCCACACAGAGGGCCAGTGTGAAGGATCTGCCATATTGATCCCCCCCCCTTCTCTCTCTCTCTATCCGTCCCGGTAGGTTTGAATGAATCACCTGTCCTGTGTCTATGAGGGGTGACTTGCCTGTTCAATAGAGTCTGATACCCATTAGCCTCGTGTCACTGATGTGCCTGCTGGGACCATGCTGACTGTCTCTCCATTTCTCTTTTTCTATCTCATTTTCTGTCTCTTCCCCTCTATTTCCTCCCTCTCCCTTCCACCCCCCCCCCCTCTCTCTCCACCCAAACCCTCTCGCTCTCCTTCCTCCCTCTCGCCATCTCTGTCAGCAGCCAGTCCCTCATCATCAATTCAAATTAAATCAGATTATATTTGTCACGTTACCTTACAATGAAATGTTTACTTACTTACAACAATGCAATTTAAGAGTTAAGAAAATATTTACTAAATAGACTAAAGTAAATAATATAATAAAAAGTAACACAATAAAATGACATAACAATAACGAGGCTATACAGGAGATACCGGTACCGAGTCAATGTGAGGGGGTACAGGTTAGTCGAGGTCATTTGTAGGTAGGGGTAAAGTGACTTTGATTGGATAATAAACATTGAGTAGCAGCAGTGTAAAAACAAAGGGTGAGTGTCAATGTAAATAGTCTGCTGAACAATTAATAAAATGGTCACCCAATCTTATAGCTTTCCAGCAGGTCAGTTCATCAAATTTCTGTCCTGCTAGAGCTGCCCCGGTCAACTGTAAGTGCTGTTATTGTGAAGTGGAAACATCTAGGAGCAACAATGGCTCAGCCTCGAAGGTAGGCCACACAAGCTATCAGAATGGGGACCGCCGAATGCTGAAGAGCGTAGCACATAAAAATCGTCTGTCCTCAAGTTGCAACACTCACTACCGAGTTCCAAACTGCGTCTGCAAGCAATGTCAGCACAATAACTGTTCGTTGGGAGCTTCATGAAATTACTTTTCTTGTGGCTGAGTGGAAGCAAGAATAGTGGAGGCTGTTATAGCAGCAAAGGGGGGTCCAACTCAATATTAATTCCAATGATTTTACAATCAGATGTTTGACGAGCAGGTGTCCACATACTTTTGGTAACTTAGTGTATACTGTGCAGTACCCTGTCCTTTGTGCACTTCTACAGTAGTACTCTAATGAAGATGGCATGGATGAAGACACAAGCTACTGCAGCAGAAACATTGTATTGAAGTAGTGAGATATAGTGAAGCACTTGGGAGAAGCATTATACAGTGTTTTCTTTCCTTCTTGACTCCCTGTGTAGAGAAACCCCTAGTCATATGAAAGTAGTCATTTATCATCAGGTCTCTCGCTCTCTCTCTCTCGTAGTGCGGTAGATGATATATAGTGAGGAAGCAGTGGGCCTTAATCCTCTCATTATCTACAAAGCCCATTGGAATGATTAAGTGTGTAAATATCCCCTGTACCTGTTTTTCCTCCATGTTAAAAGCTCATATAAAGAGGATGTCTCTGCTTCGTGTGCATATTATCGATGTGTCCCAAATGGCCTACTATTGCCTATATAGTGCACTACTTTTAACTAGACCCATCTCTGGTCAAAAGTAGTGCCCTAACTGGTGAATAGGGTGCCAGTTGGGACGAAGCCTGTGTGTGTGCTGTGCATAAACATGCCGATGTAATGTAATGTAGGGCCTTCGTCTGGATGGGCACACTTAATGGACATGTTATCGCAATTTATTATGCATCCTCTTCTAACATCCACATTATACTAACCTCTGAAGATACATAAATTGTGTTCTCCATTATGCGCCATGCAGCAGCATACCTTTCAGCTGTGTTCTCCATTATGCGCCATGCAGCAGCATACCTTTCAACGGTGTTCTCCATTATGCGCCATGCAGCAGCATACCTTTCAGCGGTGTTCTCCATTATGCGCCATGCAGCAGCATACCTTTCAGTGGTGTTCTCCATTATGCGCCATGCAGCAGCATACCTTTCAGTGGTGTTCTCCAAGTGACTGCGTTTTGCTTGTTGTTGTACTGCATTATTAATTTATTATTAATAGATAAAAGGAAAAAGTGTGGTGGTGTAATGATTTCTATATAATCTGACTGTTTGAACATCTAAAAGCAATGTTCTTGTTCATAGCAGACAACCTTTGACTAAGCTGCCTCCCAGTGTAGAAAGTGTCCTCTGGTAATACCACATTTTGGGAGAAGTTTGACTGGGCTGCTTTGGAGATCTGTTTGAACAGACATGGAAGGCAGGAGGATAAGAAAAGGTAAAAGTATTTTCACAAAGTGTTTGCATGTGGGCGTGCATATGTTTAAATACATTTGTATTTGATAAAGTGTGTGTGTGCGTGCGTGCGTGCGTGTGTGTGTGTGTGTGTGTATTCTCCAGTAGTGGATGGCTTTCGTCTGCTAGATGATCAATCCCCCTCCTGCGGTGTGTATTAATGTAATTCTGTGTTGAATGCTAAGAGGTGCCATTGTATTGATCGACCTAGACCTGTTTGTTTGTGCTGCCAGCAGCTTCCTGAATATGGATGTACTGGAACAATGGAACTGGCAGCAAGGAACACCCTCTCTTCTCTTGTTCTCCCGCTCTTTCTCTCTCCCTCTCTCTTTCTGTCTCTCTCTCTTTCTCTCCTGCTCTTTCTCTCTCCCTCTCTCTTTCTGTCTCTCTCTCTTTCTCTCTCTCTCTTTCTATCTCCCTCTCTCTTTCTGTCTCTCTCTTTCTATCTCCCTCTCTCTTTCTGTCTCTCTCTTTCTATCTCCCTCTCTCTTTCTGTCTCTCTCAATCTCTTCATGCAGTTTATTGTTTTCTCAGTCGAATGTTTTATGGTTAAGTTTGATAGGAACATAAAGCATAATCCTGCATCTATCTTGGCTTGTGGTCCCCTGGAGAACTTTGCTACTTTGATGGAAGTTACATATAAAGCACATTTACTTTAAGTACCCCCTCTTTATTTTAAGTACACCTATTTTATGTCACTTCTCTATCTGTCACTTTCCTCCACCCTTCGCTAGTCAGTACTTTGTCCATCCTATGGTGTTAGATGGAGTTGAGCATTTGGACTGCTCGCTAGCTGGGTTTCCATTCCCTGCTTCACTTGTTTTGGTGGTTAAATCCCCTCTTTCCCTTTAGCTCCTGTAGCTGTTTGTGTGTGTGTGTGTGGGGGGGTGCGTGTCAGTCTCGCTGGTGATTGTTATGGCCCAGGTCCAAAGTATGCCCTCCACAGACTGCACACAGCACAATATGGGAATGAACCAGCTGTCAGTCAGTTGATGTCTAGCATACAGACTATACGCTTCATAGCCTTAGTTAAGGTCATGTTTGGTCCTTTATTATTTATTCAGAACTTGACAGGACATGCATTTTTTTTTACATTAAAGCTGATCTTAGATATGTTTTTACTGGCAACTTTTAGCCAGAGCCGACAACTGCAGTCAGCATTTCATAAGTGTTTACTGTTTTTTCCAGTTATCAGCCTAAGAGACAATTACATCTTTCCTGGGAATTTGTGAGTTCAACTGAGCGAGTTGTGTTTGATAAGGAAACTTTTGATTAACGCCAGGATGATATGGGAACAGAGACCGTTGGAGACCTAACCTCCCCCTAACAACCCCCAGTCCCCAGAAACACAACTCCTTCTGTATTTTGAGAGAAGAGAAGATAGAAAAAAGAATCAAAGACGCAAGATAGCATCAAGACAGGGATTCATTTAGCTCACTCATAATCCACAGCACATCTGGTGTTGGATAAAGTGTCTGTAAGGTTCTGAAACCCCCCAAGCGTCGCCTGCACCTCTCTTCTCCATCTACTTCTCTTATTCTCCTCCCTTGCTCCACTCGTCTATTTCCACAGGTGAGCTCATCCCTCACTAAACTCTGTTTACTCTCAAAGACAAACAGTGTTTTGCTTCTCGACTCCTCTCCTCAGCCAAGCTCAGAGCACATGAGTGTTCAGAATTCCCCCGTCGATATATCACAGACACAAAGAAAGCCACATAAATCGTTTCTCTGAGATTATAGGGCTTTTGATCGGAAATGGGGAGATGTAACTGCTTTGGCGAACGATAAGAAGTTTTTGGCTGTAATGTAAAAGGATCTTGACAGTTTTTGAAACTACCCGGCTTCATTCTTTAAAAAAAAAAGTTGATGCTGTGATGTAATCTCTCGATCAGGAACAAAGAGCCTCTCTGAATATTCTGAACCGGAACAGTTGTGACTATGTGTGTAAGTGTGTGTGTGTCTCCGTAGGAGTGTTTTTTGTTGTTGGACTTTTCACAAAATATGCTAAGTAAAATCAGCCTTTCTTCGATATCAGATGTGCTACTTTTCTGTTTACACTATCCTTTAATTAGCATTGGATGTGGTGTGGCCAAAGCCACGTTCACACTTCATTAGACTTCATATCGTGGAGGAGGTATCAGCTCATCTGATCTAATCTGACCTGGCCCTGCCATGAAATAGCTGTGTAAACACTATTTGGCCAACCCGGGTACTGAGGGCTAGGAAGTACTATGAGAGACAGAGGGGTCAGGGGTTGAGTCTGGATTGATGATTCACTTCCTGTCAATAAGGCAGATGAGGGATCCCTGGTCTGCAGCTGGTCCTGAGGGCCCCACAGAGAGGAGCATTGTGGGATGGAGAAGGTCATCAGAGGGGGACACAACAGGTCCCGCTGTTCGTGGTGGGTGTGGTGGCATGGTGAGTAGGACCAGCTGACTAGTTACAGTGGGGTGGCAGGACGGAGGAGGAAGGGGCAGGGTTGTGCACTTTGACCTCTCGGAGCTCAATGTGAGAGTCCTCCCTTGTTGTCCAATGGAATCTCCCTGCCTCATCTGACAACATGTGTTAAATGTGATCCTGTCAGTGTCCGAATCCACACCAGGAGGGACTGGAACTAAATACAAGGCTCTGTTTAAGACTTGGGTTTCTTTCTTTCTCTCTCCTCCTCCTCCTCCTCCTCCTCCCCCTTTCTATATATCTCTCTGTCTTTCCCTCTGTCTCTGTCTCTCTTTATTTATCTCTCTATTGCCTCTGCCTCTCTCCCTCTTCTCTATTTACTCTCATTTCTTCTAAATGTTCCCTTCCCTCTCTCATGGGGAGCTTCACTAATTATGACATCACTCTTGTTTATCAGAGCATGCCAATATACATGAGACATCCAGCAGATGTGCAGCTGGATAGAGGGATAAAGAGGAAGAAACAAGCACTTTTCCTTTTCCTACGTCTGTTTCAGGGTCCCTACTGTATCATGCTCCGCTGCATGTTTTTAGACGATTAGGATTACTGTTGGTGACTGGTGAGATTAGGGATTACACAGAGAAAAGAGGGAAAGTCGTTTTATTTTACTCTCACAGCGGAATAAAGGAAAAACCTATAACTCCAAATATTACATTCTGTGGATACTAATCTGGTGACTGAAACTCCACATCGGAGTGTGTGTGTGTGTGTGTGTGTGTGTGTGTGTGTGTGTGTGTGTGTGTGTGTGTGTGTGTGTGTGTGTGTGTGTGTGTGTGTGTGTGTGTGTGTGTGTGTGTTCTCACAGCCAGGTGCTAGTCTGTGTCCCCTGCCTGCTCTGAAGCCCACTCTGACTCTGTGGTCTAAAGCATGTCCAAGGTCTCAGAACAACCCAGGGGAGCACAGTATCCACCAGTATCCTCTACAGACCTTCTTGGTGTCCCTTTAAGCCATATGCTCCCCTAATCTGACCCTGAAAGTGAAAGGGTCCAGCAGTGGCTCTCGGGGGGATTGGGAGTTTAGAGGGAACAGGGAAGTGTTTCCTCTCCAGTGTGTGACTGGAAGTCTGAGACATGATCAGAGAGCTAGGACAGCAAGACATACTCTACCAGCCCTGCCTCTGCCTCACTATACTGCTTCTCACCATCTGTTTTATACATACTCTACCAGCCCTGCCTCTGCCTCACTATACTGCTTCTCACCATCTGTTTTATACATACTCTACCAGCCCTGCCTCTGCCTCACTATACTGCTTCTCACCACCTGTTTTATACATACTCTACCAGCCCTGCCTCTGCCTCACTATACTGCTTCTCACCATCTGTTTTATACATACTCTACCAGCCCTGCCTCTGCCTCACTATACTGCTTCTCACCATCTGTTTTATACATACTCTACCAGCCCTGCCTCTGCCTCACTATACTGCTTCTCACCATTTGTTTTATACATACTCTACCAGCCCTGCCTCTGCCTCACTATACTGCTTCTCACCATCTGTTTTATACATACTCTACCAGCCCTGCCTCTGCCTCACTATACTGCTTCTCACCATCTGTTTTATACATACTCTACCAGCCCTGCCTCTGCCTCACTATACTGCTTCTCACCATCTGTTTTATACATACTCTACCAGCCCTGCCTCTGCCTCACTATACTGCTTCTCACCATTTGTTTTATACATACTCTACCAGCCCTGCCTCTGCCTCACTATACTGCTTCTCACCATCTGTTTTATACATACTCTACCAGCCCTGCCTCTGCCTCACTATACTGCTTCTCACCATCTGTTTTATACATACTCTACCAGCCCTGCCTCTGCCTCACTATACTGCTTCTCACCACCTGTTTTATACATACTCTACCAGCCCTGCCTCTGCCTCACTATACTGCTTCTCACCACCTGTTTTATATATGCTCTACTTTATCTGGTCTTGTATGACAAATAACATGTACAAATAGTATGTAAAAACACACACATGTTGCCAAGGGGCTGGTAAAAGACAAACAAATAGGCAGTAGGCAGGTCCTGTACAGTTACAGTACAGCATCAGATATCTCCATAGACATGGAAGACATGGACAGGTTCCCCCAGAGGGCTCAGAAAACTTCCCCTTCCCATCTTTTCCCTTCCCTCCTTCCCCCTGCTCCTCTCATGGCTGCTAGGCATCTCTGCCAGGAAAGAGGGGGGCCAGGGGAGCGAGGGGAGTATAAGGGGGACGAAGGAGGTTGCTCAGGACAGACTGACTGTTTCTGAGATAAGGTCTGAGGCCTAGCTGGTAGACTGACAATGTTGCCACTGGAGCTCATCACCGGGATCGGCTGAGATGCTGAGATGGGATATTTGGAATTCTGGCCAGCGTCTCCTCTCTCTCTCTGGGTTCTTTACGTTAGTGAATCATACAGACCTGAAAAAAGGAAGACTCATTGATTTTACTGCATCTTTCAGAGGTGTGTTTCTGCAGCCAGGACTTATTACTCTGAGACTGTAGCAGGGTTTGGTGTTGTTAGCACCTCCTCGCTTGCCCATCTCCTTACAGTGTCAAACCTCAGGGGTGCTCTTTCACTCTACATGCAGTAGGCTGATGGATGGATGATGCTCCCTGTGTCTCTCCCCCATATCCAATCTGCATATTAACCTTTTACTGCATCAGGTGGCACAGAGCCAGATATCATGCCAGGTACAAGTGGCAGACAGAGAAGACAGTGGGAAGGGAGATATTGTAGGATAGTGAGAGAGAGAGAAAGGGAGAGAGAGAGAAGAGAGAGAGAAGAGAGAGAGAGAGAGAGAGAGAAGAGAGAGAGAAAGAAGAGAGAAGAGAGAGAAGAGAGAGAGATAGAGGGATGTAAGGGAATGGTAAGATAGTGGAAGACAGATGCAGAAGGTAGGATAGATCCAGGAGGATCGATTTGTCTACTTTGTTTCGTCAATAGAGAGCCCAGAGGTCAAATGAGATTCCATAAGGCAACAGCAGCAGCCAGGTCTGAATAAAATACTGTACACACTAATCACACAAGGACAAAGACACACACACATCTTTTTGTTTTGGCCTACAGCTAAACGCTTTTTAAGTCCAATCAATTATAAACTACCATCAAAATTGCTGTTGGTTTTTGATGCGTTGTCTACAAGGTTTTCTGGGGGTCAGGCTCCCTCTCTCTCCACCTCTGATCTGGCTTTTGTGCTTATTAGTGAAGACATACCCATCACTTTCCTGAGATTTTGCACACACACACACACACACACAGGTAATCACAGTCACCCATACGCCTCACTACCACCTGACAGTTAGATAGATTACATCGTTCAGGATTCCTGACACTGCACAACACTGACCTTCCCCTCTGCCCACACACACCCACAGACACACACACACACACAGAGACACACAAACACTTGGACTGCTGGTATCTTACTGTAAGTAACCCAAGGAGAGTGGTTCTTGGGCAAAGTGCCTGTCTGTCCCTTACACTGATTTGTTGGAAAATGTTTTTCTCATTGCTTGACTGATGGACTGATGATATAAGGTGAAATCATCTGTGCTGTGATTGAGTCAAATCCCTTATCCAGACAGGCATTATATTTGTATTCCCTTTATCAGTCCAGTGGTGTATAACTCTGATTCTCAAGGGTGTATGCTGGTGTTTATCCTAGCCTTTCAATCATAGGCTTTTTTAGAGCTGGATAAGCAGGTGTGAGGACTGTTGCAGGGTAGGTGGTCTGGTGTGGTGTGTGTGTGTGTGTGTGTGTGGCTGTATTGTGTTGTAGCTGGTGAGAGGGATCTCATCTTCCACTTCTTAAAGAGCCACACTGGAGTTGATAACTGTGCCATGGCAATGCCACGGAGTGTGCTATAACTCGTCATGCATCGATTTCCAAGCCAGCGGGAGGTGGAGGGCTCACATGCACACACACACACACACACACACACACACACACACACACACACACACGCAAACACATGCACAGGATTCAGCAGGTGTAAAACAGTACAGTGAAATGCTTCTCTTGCGAGCTCTTTCCAAACAATGCACAATAGAAGGTAGAAATACAGATAAAAACACATTAAATAAAATGTGTGAAATAAGACATGTTAAATGCGAGAGTAGAAAATATGAAATAAAAAGAAACAGGAGAATGCAGTTACTGTATGTACAGGTCTTATATGCAGTGCACTGCCAGATCCATTACTTCAATGTGCTACTGGAGTGATTCAGGAAGGAATGTGTCAACAGGGGTTGAAGTGGCTTGACCAGGATAAATACTTATGGTGATAATAATCGTAATAAAAATATAGCATCATCGAATGGTAATATTAATCAATCACTATAATCAATCTAGAGTGAATTAGAATATAATCAATTACTCACATAGAAACACGCACATATGTGCACACACACAAAGAGAGTGAGCTCTCTCTCCATACAGAGACACAGCTGGAAGCTCAGTTAACACACAAACAGTGTAAGCAGGGAGTGGAGCCCAGAACAGTCAACATGAGACTGGGATGAGAGAAGAGGAGAGGAGAGTTGTCACTCTATCAGTCCTGCTGGTTTGTTAATATGTCAACATAACCAGGAAAAGTGACCTGCCACGGAAAACATCTTGACCCTAACGTGACATCCGTCCTGATATCAGTATGTCTCCACAGATGGTAACGTATGTCCAGTCGTTGTTCCATCCGAGGGTCAGAACAGTGTGGTTTAACTGTTGTATGATCATGTCCTCCTCTGAGACTGTTGTGTTGATGGTCAGTGATTAAAGAGTCGTGCCTCCACTATCTATACCAGGCCTGGGCAACTCCAGTCCTCGAGGGCCTGATTGGTGTCACCCTTTTCCCTCATCCCCAGCAAACACACCTGATTTAAACTAATTACATTTTTAACTGAAGATGTTTATTATTGGAGTCAGGTGTGTTAGCTGGGGCTGGGTCCAATCAGGCCTCTGAGGACTGGAGTTGCCCAGGCCTGATCTATACTGTCCTCCTGCTGCGTCATCAAAGATTTATACACAGTGTTCTCACACACACACACACACACACAAACCCCTGTCACGAACTCGGATACCTCCTGCGCCTCGACCTGTTGCTTCCTAAGTTTTATTTTGTTCATAAGTGTTTGTGTCAAAACCTGTTGCTAGCTAGGTTGCAGTAGAGCCCATTTTGCCTGCAATCGCTCACGAAAGTTTCCAGCGCTGTATAATCTGTGTTTATTACTCTCTTGTCCGTGACAATATTGACAATCTGTAGTTCCAGTGCAGCAATTGTTTGCTTGCGTGGGATTACAGGAATGAGGTGGCTATCCTTAGCAAGCAATTTCTTTGTTCTCAACTCCTGTGGCTGGACAGCACTCGGGCTTGATGGATGTATCCCACCCTATCATCTGTCCCTATCCGAATGGCCTGTGCTACCTGGAACTTGCCTGCCAAGGAGTCGTTTCCATCTGCTTCTCCTCCTCCATCACGTAGTGGAGCAAGATGATTCTCTAACCAGGGCTGGTCCCATGTCACAAGTTGTGGAAACCGAAGGCAGTGGTATGTTGCTAAGTGGACTAGAGTGTCTGCGAAAGGTCCGGAGCAGATTGACATGAGGAATATCTTTGCCACCCTGGTGGCTGATGTACCGGTGCCTTCATTGCTGGGACTGCCTCCAACTACTCTGACTCCAGCAGTGGCTTCGTCTATTTTCGGCTCCTTTCCCTCTCTCTGGATCTGACAGGGCTCTGCCTGCTGTGGGAGGACTGGACCTATTGTCAGGAGCTGCATGCACACGCTATTCTGCTTCTCGTGGGCCCGTGAAAGGTTCCACAAACTGTGTGAGGGTTAGGAATGGGCGGATTTCTCCATCCCCTTCTCCGGCCATTGTATTGGGCAGTTCAATGGTGAGAAATGTCTCAGTCCCTGGAGCAAAAACGTATCCAAGAGCATGAGTACAGGTCATCAATAAGCTGCTCCCAAACATTTTAAACCTGCATCAGGAAAGTGAGTCTATCATAGTTCATGTGGTATTCAATGACATCATGAAGGTCAACTCAGAACAGTTGAAGATGGATTTTAAAGAACTAATTGGGTGTCTGCTTGACACCAACAGAGGCCCATAATATCTGGCCCTCTGCCCTCCCTAAATCGTGGCATTGAACGGTTCAGCAGACTTTTATCCCTTCATAACTGGCTACTTGACTATTGCAGCTCTGTTGAGGTAACATTTATAGGCAATTTTGATACCTTCTGGAAACAAAGCTAATTTTATAAGGAGGATGGGATCCACCCAAATGATTTGGGTTCCTGGATCCTTTCACAGCATTATAAGGCTGCATTGAGACAATGACTTATCAATGACCCAAGCCCAGCTCAGTTAATCCCAACCATTGGGTTGCTGAGTTATCATAATACTTCAGCAAATGTACATTATTACAGGGGCATTGGAAGACACAATGTAAGTAACCAAATGTATGTCCCTCTAAATGCCCTAAATGCCTCTGCTGATCCTACAGCTATTGAATGCAGTAATCATGTGTATGAACCAGAGTTATGCTGTTAGCACTGAGGTGGTGTGCCCTAGTAGGAAGTCCACTGTGTGCAGCTCACCCTGCACTATCAGCTCAAACATAAATAACTTGAGAACATCTACTTCTGCTAAGCTTCCAAGTAAAATAATGAAAACAATCAAGCATCCCAGAAAAGTGCTAAAAATAGCCCACATTAACATATGTAGCAAGGTTCATGAAATCAAATCATTTGCTAGTAACAGATCACATTCATATTCTGACAATCTCTGAAACTCACTTAGATAATACCTTTGAGGATACAGTGGTAGCAATACATGGTTGTAACATCTATAGAAAAGACAGAAGTGCCAATGGTGGAGGTCTTGTTGTTTATATTCCGAACCACATTCCTGTAATATGACTACAGGTTAATCTGCCTCACCTTAAGCCCATTCTTGTGTGAAGCTGCTATACACCACCAAGTGCTAACAGTATCTGGATAACGTGTGAAATGCTTGATAATGTATGTGACATCAACAGAGATCTATGTTTTCTGTGTGATGTAAATATTGACTGGCTTTCATCAAGCTTCACACTCAAGTAAAAGCTTCAAACTGTCACTAGTGCCTGCAACCTGGCTCAGGTCAACCTATACGGGTAGTTATAAACAGAACCATGTCACGGACACACCAACATCTTGCTTCCAGACAAACTAAACACCTTCTTTGCCCACTTTGAGGATAACACAGTGCTATCTAACCGGCCCGCTACCAAGGTCTGTGGGCTCTCCTTCTCCGTGGCCGACACGAGTAAGACATTTAAACGTGTTAACCTTCGCAAGGCTGCCAGCCCAGACTGCATCCCTAGCCGCATCCTCAGAGCATGCACAGACCAGCTGGCTGGTGTGTTTACAGACATATTCAATCTCTCCCTATCCCAGTCTGCTGTCCCCATATGCTTCAAGATGGCCACCATTGTTCCTGTACCCAAGAAGGCAAAGGTAGCTGAACTGAATAAATATCACCCCGTAGCACTCACTTCTGTCATCATGAAGTGCTTTGAAAGACTAGTCAAGGATCATATCACCTCCACCTTACCCGTCACCTTAGACCTCAACCCCGCCCTGTGCGATTGGGTCCTGGACTTAATGACGGGCCACCCCCAGGTGGTGAAGGTAGGAAACAACATCTCCACTTCACTGATCCTCATCACTGGGACCCACAAGGGTGCGTGCTCAGCCCCCTCCTGTACTCCCTGTTCACCCATGACTGTGTGGCGATGCACGCCTCTAACTCGATCATCAGGTTTGCAGATAACACAACAGCAGTAGGCTTGATCACCAACGAAGATGAGACAGCCTATAGGGAGGAGATGAGGGCACTCAGAGTGTGGTGTCAGGAAAACAACCTCTCACTCAACGTCAACAAAACAAAGGAGATGATCATGGACTTCAGGAAACAGCAGAGGGAGTACCCCTTATCCACATTGACGGGACACCAGTGGAGAAGGTGGAAAGTTTCAAGTTCCTCGGCATACACATCACGAACAAACTGAAATGGTCCATCCACACAGACAGTGTGGTGAAGAAGGTGCAACAGCGCCTCTTCAACCTCAGGAGGTGAAAGAAATCTGGCTTGTCACCTAAAACCCTGACAAACCTCTACAGATGCACAATTGAGAGCATCCGGTCGGGCTGTATCATCGCCTGGTACGGCAACTGCACTGCCTACAACTGCAGGGCTCGCCAGAGGGTGGTGCGGTCTGCAAAGCACATCACCTTGAGAGACTACCTGTCCTCCAGGACACCTACAGTACCCAATGTCACAGGAAGGCCAAAAAGATCATTAAGGACAACAACCACCTGAGCCACTGCCTGTTCACCCCACTATCATCCAGAAGGCGAGGTCAGTACAGGTGCATCAAAGCTGGGACTGAGAGACTGAAAAATATCTTCTATCTCATGGCCATCAGACTGTTTAACAGCCATCACACACACAGAGAGAGGCTGCTACATACATACTTGAAATCATTGGCCACTCTAACAAATGGATCACTAATCACTTTATTAATGCCACTTTAATAATGATGTTTACATATCTTGTCCCAGATGTATATACTATATTTTATAAACTATCAAAATAAAGAAAGTCGCACACTCCATGTATAATCTCCCAGCAATTTAATGGGTATTAACCAACGTTGGCAAATACCCATTAAATTGCTGGGAGATTATACATGGAGTGTGCGACTTTCTTTATTTTGATAGTTTATAGTTTATTCGCCGTTAGTCAGCACCTCCACACAAACTATTATTCTGGGTGTGCGCCAGCTCATATAAAAAAAAAAATGTATATACTATATTTTATATAATCTATCTCGTCTATGCCGGTCGGTCATGGCCTATCCATATATTTATATGTGCATATTCTTATTCTATCCCTTTACTTTTGTGTGCATTAAGTAGTTGCTGTGGAATTGTTAGATTACTTGTTAGATATTGCTGCACTGTCGAAACTAGAAGGACAAACATTTCGCTACACTTGCAATGACATCTGCTTACCATGCGTATGTGACCAATAAAATTTGATTTGATTTGACAGCACAGGAATGAAATCATCAACATGTTTCTTTGTTTTATTTATTTATTTTATTTCACATTTATTTAACCAGGTAGGCTAGTTGAGAACAAGTTCTCATTTGCAACTGCGACCTGGCCAAGATAAAGCATAGTAATTCGACACATACAACACAGAGCTACACATGGGATTAACAAAACATAGTCAATAATACAGTAAAACAAAAGAGAACAAAAAGTCTATATACAGTGAATGCAAATGAGGTAAGATAAGGGAGTTAAGGCAATAAATAGGCCATGGTGGCGAAGTAATTACAATATAGCAATTAAACACTAGAATGGTAGATGTGCAGAAGATGAATGTGCAAGTAGAGATACTGGGGTGCAAAGGAGCAAGATAAATAAATAAATACTGCATGGGGATGAGGTAGGTAGATAGATGGGCTGTTTACAGATTTTATTTTATTTTATTTCACCTTTATTTAACCAGGTAGGCAAGTTGAGAACAAGTTCTCATTTACAATTGCGACCTGGCCAAGATAAAGCAAAGCAGTTCGACACATACAACGACACAGAGTTACACATGGAGTAAAACAAACATACAGTCAATAATACAGTATAAACAAGTCTATATACGATGTGAGCAAATGAGGTGAGATAAGGGAGGTAAAGGAAAAAAAAGGCCATGGTGGCAAAGTAAATACAACATAGCAAGTAAAACACTGGAATGGTAGATTTGCAATGGAAGAATGTGCAAAGTAGAAATAAAAATAATGGGGTGCAAAGGAGCAAAATAAATTAATTAAATACAGTAGGGAAAGAGGTAGTTGTTTGGGCTAAATTATAGGTGGGCTATGTACAGGTGCAGTAATCTGTGAGCTGCTCTGACAGTTGGTGCTTAAAGCTAGTGAGGGAGATGAGTGTTTCCAGTTTCAGAGATTTTTGTAGTTAGTTCCAGTCATTGGCAGCAGAGAACTGGAAGGAAAGACAACCAAAGGAGGAATTGGCTTTGGGGGTGACCAGTGAGATATACCTGCTGGAGCACGTGCTACGAGTGGGTGCTGCTATGGTGACCAGTGAGCTGAGATAAGGCGGGGCTTTACCAGTAGAGGTTTGTAGATAACCAGTAGCCAGTGGGTTTGGCGACGAGTATGAAGTGAGCGCCAACCAACGAGAGCATACAGGTCGCAATGGTAGGTAGTGTATGGGGCTTTGGTGACAAAACGGATGGCATTGTGATAGACTGCATCCAGTTTTTTGAGTAGAGTGTTGGAGGCAATTTTATAGATGACATCACCGAAGTCGAGGATCGGTAGGATGGTCAGTTTTGTTAGGGTATGTTTGGCAGCATGAGTGAAGGATGCTTTGTTGCGATATAGGTAGCCAATTCTAGATTTAATTTTTTGATTGGAGATGCTTAATGTGAGTCTGGAAGGAGAGTTTACAGTCTAACCAGACACCTAGATATTTGTAGTTGTCCACGTATTCTAATTCAGAGCCGTCCAGAGTAGTGATGCTGGACGGGCGAGCAGACGATACGAAAGAGAGGATCAACGGGCTAGTAATAGGGGTGCAACAATTTCAGCAGATAATTTTAGAAAGAGAGGGTCCAGATTGTCTATCCCGGCTGATTTGTAGGGTCCCAGATTTTGCAGCTCTTTCAGAACATCAGCAATCTGGATTTGCGTAAAGGAGAAATGGTGGGGGCTTTGGAGGGTGGCTGCGGGTGGCTGTGGAGGGTGCCGGGCAGTTGACCGGGGGAGGGGTAGCCAGGTGGAAAGCATGGCCAGCCGTAGAGAAATGCTTATTGAAATTCTCAATTATAGTGGATTTATCGGTGGTGACAGTGTTTCTTAGCCTCAGAGCAGTGGGCAGCTGGGAGGAGGTGATCTTACTCTCCATGGACTTTACAGTGTCCCAGAACTTTTTTGAGTTAGTACTACAGGATGCAAATTTCTGTTTGAAAAAGCTAGCCTTAGCTTTCCTAACTGTGTCATGACGTTGGCCTGGGGGTAGGCTTATGACAGTCATAAATACCTCTTCCCCTCTTTTTCCTCTCTCTACCCTACTGATGTGACATTTGCAAACGCTTGGTTAACATAGAGATTCTGGGAACATCAGAAGGTGGGGGGAAATGAACTATATTCTAGTAATGCGACCAATTGAACATATGCGGTGATACTTAATGAAAATGATGTCAGTTCGGTTGTCATCTGAGATATTCTCATCAATGAGAAGATGACATAAACTCTACAGTGGAAAGTCTACACATCAGAGTTATCGGATTCACATGGAATTGTTGTTCAATTTAAATGTTTGAATATGAAATTATTCGTGATGGGATGAAATGTGATTTTAGCTTCTAAAATGTAAGATTTGGGTTTTCATAAGATAGGGCTCTGCTCAATCAGTGTTCCGCCCCTGTGAAGGGACATGGGTTATAAAACTTTTCAGACACGCCCTCCTCTCCCTTCCTATATAAAGCCTTGACGACAATGTAACCTCCTGTTCCGAGGACGTGAGGGCGAATGGTTTAGATAATAACAACAGAATGAAGCCAACATCAGTGTGAGCTTTGGTTGCGAATGGTATGAACTTTGAACTCTTATTCACTACAGAAGTGATACCTCATAGCCGTTGAGTTAGCAACAGCCGCTGCAAACAAGGGTTAGGAAGGAACAGACAGAGTATCCCGTCTACCACACAACGACTTTACTACAACGTATTCAATTTACCAGCAGAGACATTCTTCAAAGGACGAAGGACTCGTTTGGGCAACACGGCCTTCCATCTACCACAAACCTACCGAAGCGCAGCTCAGAGTAAATAGTTATTGCATTTTCCTTTTCCAAATGGGTGGTAATTTAGAATGCATAAGATACTGTATTTACGATAGCACAGCTTCGCCCTTTGTTCCTCAGTCTTCCCGCTCTTTCACTCAAACCCAGCCCCTTTTCTTTTGTGTAACAAGCTGTCATATCTGTTCCGCCCTCTAGAGACGTTTTCCTTTATGACATAATTTGTAATCAAGTTATGATTTAATTATGTGTATGTGTGATTAGTTAGGTATTTAGTAAATAAATAATTAAACCCAATTTTGTATCGCTGGTTCAACTTGTTAGCCAAGGTTTGTGCAGATAACCAAGAATTTACAACTTTCAGATGAGACTGAATTAAGATGACGATTAATATTGACTGCTATTGATGTAAAATATTACTCGTTCTTTAAGAGTTCATGTGGAAGATAACAGCTCTATAAATATTATTTTGTGGTGCCCGACTCTCTAGTTAATTACATTTACATGATTAGCTCAATCAGGTAATATTGATGACGGATAAATTATTTTATAGAATAGCATGTCATATCACTTAATCCGGCATAGCCAAAGACACGACAACTGCCTGTGTATATTTGTTCCTAACTTCCCTGAAAAGTTGCATATCACGGGGGCTATTCGATGCTAATGCAGAACGCCACATGATGTTTTTGTGCTGGTCAAGGGCAGACAGGTCTGGAGTGAACCAAGGACTATATCTATTCCTAGTTCTACATTTTCTGAATGGGGCATGCTTATTTAAGATGGTGAGGAAGGCACTTTTAAAGAATAGCTAGGCATCATCTACTGACGGGATGAGGTCAATGTCATTCCAGTATACCCCGGCCAAGTCAATTAGAAATGCCTGCTCGCAGAAGTGTTTTAGGGAGCGTTTGACAGTGATGAGGGGTGGTTGTTTGGTCGCAGACCCATTACGGATGCAGGCAATGAGGCAGTGATCGATGAGATCTTGATTGAAAACAGCAGAGGTGTATTTGGAGGGCGGAGTTAGTTAGGATGACATCTATGAGGGTTCCCGTGTTTACGGATTTGGGGTTGTACCTGGTAGGTTCATTGATCATTTGTGTGAGATTGAGGGCATCAAGTTTGGATTGTAGGATGGCCGGGGTGTTAAGCATGTCCCAGTTTAGTTCACCTATAGCAGCACGAACTCAGAAGATAGATGGGGGGCAATAAATTCACATATGGTATCGAGAGGGCACAGCTGGGGGCAGAGGGAGGTCTATAGCAAGTGGAAACTTGTTTCTGAAATGTGAATTTTTAGAAGTAGAAGCTTGAATTGTTTGGGTACAGACTTGGATAGTAATAGAGAACTCTACAGGCTATCTTTGCAGTAGATTGCAACACCCCCTCTTTGGCAGTTCTATCTTGGCGGAAAATGTTATAGTTAGATTTCAGGGTTTTGGTGTTTTCCCTAAGCCAGGATTCAGACACGGCTAAGACATTCGGGTTGGCAGAGTTTGCTAAAGCAGTGAGTAAATCAAACTTAGGAAGTAGGCTTCTAATGTTAACATGCATGAAACCAAGGCTTTTACGGTTACAGAAGTCAACAAATGAGAGCACCTGGGGAGTGGGGGTGGGGCTAGGCACTGCAGGACCTGGATTAACCTCTACATCACCAGAGGAACAGAGGAGAAGTAGGATAAGTGTACGGCTAAATGCTATACGAATTGGCCGTCTAGCACGTTCGGAACAGAGAGTAAAAGGAGCAGGTTTCTGGGCACGATAGCATAGATTCAAGGCATAGTGTATAGTCAAAGGTAAGGTAGGATGTGAGTACATTGGAGGTAAACCTAGGCATTGAGTAATGATGAGAGAGATATAGTCTCTAGAGCCGTTTAAACCAGGTGATATCATCGCATATGTAGGAGGTGGAACAACATGGTTGGTTAAGGCATATTTAGCAGGGCTAGAGGCTCTACAGTGAAATAAGACAGTAATCACTAACCAGGAAAGTAATGGACGAGGCATATTGATATTAGAGAGAGGCATGCGTAGCCAAGTGAACATATGGGTCCAGTGAGTGGTTGGGCTGACTGGGGACACGGCGATTCAGACTGTTAGCAGGCCGATGCTAACACGCTAACAGTTAGTTGGCCGGGGCTAAACGAGCTAGCAGTTAGCAGACCGGGTTAGCAAGCAAGCAGTTAGTAGGGGCTAGCAGTTAGCAGACCGGGGCAGGCTAGCCAGCAGTTAGCAGACCGGGGCTAGCAAGTTAGCCTATGGGGGACGTCGCGAAGGGGGGTAAGTGTTTTTTTGCCTCTTCGTGCGGTGACGTCGTTAGACTAGTCGTGGAGTTAGTAGGGTTTCAAGTAGCTCTAAGTAGCTGGCCTAGCAGGTTAGCAGAGTGGGACATCAAGCGGGCATCAAGCGGGCATCGCGCCTGAGAGGCCTGTTGGAATCCTCAGGCAGGTTATGTCGGTATTCCAGTCGTAGAGGATCGGTGGGGTTTCGTGCCTCGTACCGACAGTAGAAGGGGTCCAGATATTGTAGCCCAGGAGTGAGCCGGGAGATGAGTCTAGCATGGGCTAGCCCCAGGCTAGTTGGTGCTAGCTCCAGGACGGAAACATTAGCTAGGAGATGTCAACCCGGGTTGCGGTTAGCTAGCTGTGATGATCCAGATGAAAAGGTTCAGAGTTTGTGGTAGGAATTTGGGGATAGGGAGAGAAAAATAGGTCCGGTATGCTCTGGTTTGAAACGCGTTGTACGAACTGGCGTGAGCTTTCCGAGCTGAAGGTTAGCTGATGACCGCTAGCAGTGGTTAGCTGACTGATAGCTGGTAGCTAGTTAGCTAGCTAGCTTCAGTTGAGGTATTCCAGTTCAGAGGTAAATGGAAATACTTTAGGGGAAAAAAACAGATCCACACCACATTGAGTGAGGCGGGTTGCAGGAGAGTATTTTGAAGTTGAGGTTTAGGAAACATATTAAAAAGAACGTGAAGAAAAAGATATATACACATGGGACGAGACAAGACAAAGACAAAGACGTCTGACTGCTACGCCATTTTGGATTATAGAGTCCTAATGTATTGATCATATCTTTACTACTAGAAATTTGCTTTAAAGCAGTATTTAAAGCTATTTGATATAGTAATCACAATATAGTAGCCATATCTAGGAAAACCACAGTTCCGAAGGCTGGGACTAAGTTTTGTGGTGATTCCTATGTTGCTGATGTAAATAATATTTGTTGGTCTGTGGAGCAACCAGAGGCTAAACTTGACACATTTATGAAATTGCTTATTGCAGTTACTAATAAGCATGCACCCATTAAGATGATGACTATAAAAATGGATAAATCCCTGTGGATTGATGAGGAATTGAACAATTGTATGGTTGAGAGGGATGAATGACAAACGTAATGGCTGCACATCTGATTGGCAAACATATTGCAAATTGACAAATCATGTGACTAAAATGAATGAAAAGAATAAGAAACTTTACTTTGAAACTAAGAAAAATGGTGTAAAGTATGATAGTAATAATCTTTGGAGCACCTTAAATGAAATTTTGAGCAAAAAGGCAAATTCAGCTCCATCATTAATTTAATAAGATGGCTCATTCATCACAAAGCCCACTGATATTGCCAATTATGATTTTTTTATTGGGAAGATTAGCAAACTTAGGCATGACATGCCACTAACAAGCACTGACACTACACATCCAAGTATAACTGATCTCATTATGAAATATTTTGAATTCTGTAAAGTGAGTGTGGAAGAGGTGAAAAAATTATTGTTGTCTATCTAAGCCTTCTAGAAAGTGTGTGCCTTCTGGCCTGGAGTGAAGCAAAAGTAATTCCGCTACCCGAGAATAGTAAAGCCCCCTTTATTGGCTCAAATAGCCGACCAATCAGCCTGGTACAAACCCTTAGTTAACTTTTGGGAAAAAATTGTTTTTGATCTGATACAATGCTATTTTGCTGTAAACAAATTGACAACAGACCTTCAGCACGCTTATAGGGAAGGCCATTCAACAAGCACAGCACTTACACAAATGACTGAGAGAAATTGATGATTAAAAAGGAGACTTCAGTGCTGCTTTTGTCATTATTGATCATAGTCTGCCGATGGAAAAACGTATGTGTTTTGGCTTTACACCCCCTGCTATATTGTGGATAAAGAGTTACCTGTCTAACAGAACACAGAGGGTGTTATTTAATGGAAACCTCTCCAACATCATCCAGGTAGAATCAGGAAGTCCCCAGGGCAGTGACATGCCATTGGCTTTGAGTAAAATAAGTGTGTCTATGTATGCAGGTGACTCAACACTATACACGTAAGCTACTACAGCGAGTGAAATCACTGAAACACTTAACAAAGTGCTGCAGTTAGTTGCATTGTATTTAGGATAAAATCATTCACTAAACCATAAACCTCAACATAATCTTGTAAATAATTATGTAGAAATTGAGCAAGTTGAGGTGACTAAACTGCTTGAGTAACCCTGGATTGTAAACTGTCATGGTCAAAACATATTGATGCAACAGTAGCTAAAATGGAGAGAAGTCTGTCCATAATAAAGCCCTGCTGTACCTTCTTAACAGCACTATCAAGAAGGCAGGTCCTACAAGCTCTAGTTTTCTCGCACCTGGACTACTGTTCAGTCGTGTGGTCAGGTGCCACAAAGAGGAACTTTGGAAGATTACAATTGGCTCAGAACAGGGCAGCACGGCTGGCCCTTAAATGTACACTGAGAGCTAACATTACTAATATGCATGTAAACCTTTCATGGCTCAAAGTGGAAGAGAGATTGACTTCATCACTGCTTGTGTTGAAATGGGTGAATGCACCAAGGTGTCTGTTTAAACTACTAGCACACAGCTCGGACACCCATGCATACCCCACAAGACATGCCACACATAGTCTACTGATAAAAGCAGTAGAATCAGATTTTAAAAAACAGATACAAATACACCTGATGGACAGCGGTGACTGTGAAGAGACACACAAGTACAGACACATGTACACCTGATAAGACACACAGTCTACACACACATACACATGGATATTGTATTGTAGATATGTGATTGTAGAGCAGTGACCTGAGGGAACACACTTAGTGTTGTGAAAGTTTTATGAAATGTGATATTTTAAATTGTATATACAGTTGAAGTCAGAAGTTTACATACACTTACATTGGAGTCATTAAAACTCGTTTTCAACCACTCCACAAATTTCTTGTTAACAAACTATAGTTCTGGCAAGTCGGTTAGGAAATCTACTTTGTGCATGACACAAGTCATTTTTCCAACAATTATTTACAGACAGATTATTTCACTTATAATTCACTGTATTACAATTCCAGTGAGTCAGACATACACTAAGCTGACTGTGCCTTTAAACAGCTTGGAAAATTCCAGAAAATTATGTCATGGCTTTAGAAGCTTCTGATAGGCTAATTGACATAATTTGAGTCAATAGAAGGTGTACCTGTGGATGTATTTCAAGGCCTACCTTCAATCTCAGTACCTCTTTGCTTGACATCATAGGAAAATCAAAAGAAATCTCAGAACTCATAAAAACAATTGTAGACCTCCACAAGTCTGGTTCATCCTTGGGAGCAATTTCCAAATGACTGAAGGTACCACGTTCATCTGTACAAACAATAGTACGCAAGTATAAACACCATGGGACCACGCAGCCGTCAAACCTGTTCAGGAAGAAGCATTCTGTCTCCTAGAGATGCGAAAGGTCAAATCAATCCCAGAACAACAGCAAAGGACCTTGTGAAGATGCTGAAGGAAACAGGTACAAAATTATCTATATCCATAGTAAAACGAGTCCTATATCGACATAACTTGAAATGCCGCTCAGCAAGGAAGAAGCCACTGCTCCAAACCTGCCACAAAAAAGCCAGACTACGGTTTGCAACTGCACATGGGGACAAAGATCGTACTTTTTGGAGAAATGTCATCTGGTCTGATGAAACAAAAATAGAACTGTTTTGCCATAATGACCATCGTTATCGAACGCCGCCCGAACAAGGAGAGGGACCGACTTCAGCGGAAGTCGTGACAGGTTAAATGTCAGGATTTGTGAAAAACTGAGTTTAAATGTATTTGGCTAAGGTGCATGTAAACTTCCGACTTCAACTGTAACTGCCTTAATGTTGCTGGACCTCAGCAAGAGTAGCTGCTGCCTTGGGGATCCTTAATAAATACACATGGTTGCATCTGTCTCTCTCACTATGCTTTCACTTTCCTTTTTCTCTCGCCCCCTCACTCTGTCTTTCCCTTTCTCTTATTACCTCTTTTCTTAATCCGTCACTCTGTTTTCTCTCTGATGACGTGTTGTGTTGTCCTCCTTTAGGGTCTGTTCTCTCAGTACTGAGCACTGTCCTCTCTCCATCTCTCTCTCACCATCTCTCTGTCTGGCTATTAGGAGTCTCTTAGAGGCAGAATGATGAATGCCCAAGCCAGTGTACAGTATGAAAAGGCTTAGACTTATATAATAGGCACTCATAGTTCACTGAATGCGTTATTCTACTGAATCCAATCCATTAAAAAACTGGGGTGTGTGGTGGCAGTTGGCAGACGACTGAAATGCTGATGTCTTCATTTTTCTAAATCAGCTGCTATAGATGTCAAATTTCCCATTTCAGTTCTTTCTCTAGTAGCTTTTGCAGCTATCAAATGTGTTAGATTGGCTTCCATAAATCAGACAGTAAACAGAGTCTCTGGGCCAGTGGCTGTGTGTGAATGTCCACATGTGGTAAGAGTGATGAGTTTTCAGCTAGCTGCTGAGTTAAGCAAGCAGGAAGTCAGAGTGCTTTGTTTTGGTTTGACAGAACTGTTAAGGTGCAAACACACTGCTTACAGCTGCCTCCTTCGCAGAATCAATGCTTTCAGAAGTGTCACTTTTCTCTTTCACACTCCAGGATTTGAGATGTCAAACATACACTTACGCACGTGCACACACAGACACACACACACACTCACAGACACACACACACTGATTAGTGTAGTCCAGGTGACTCACTTTATAATTTCGTTCATTCGGGGTAGTTGGTTTGAATCTGATTAATTTTGTTATTTTACGAGGTAGGAGGAGTTGTACATTTTGATTAAAAAAATGTAACTTGATGTGTTTCTAGTGCAAGTTAGAGACCCTAAAACTTAGCCAGAAAGTTTTTGCAGTTTGGAGCACTGAACTCTAATAATTCCATGGACGGGGAGGCACATATCATCGGTAGAATTGTGGTGTCAGCACAAAGCAATTTGACTAATGGGATATGTGGAGTGTTGTCAATAGAATGGGGGGGTTCCTGGCTATCGATCCAAGTAATTTATCACTCAACGCTGATCAAAAGCCCATTTAAACCCAAACCAGCTCTGACTGCATGCTCAGAGATGAAGGAGAAAATGCTTGAGTGGATATGACTGTTTAAGAGAGGAGGTCAGAACTCTCATTAGAGCCAGACATGATTAACTCTCTGGAGATTTATCTCTCTAGTCATCAGTGTTAGGTGCGAGTAGTGTGCATTTACTGGAAACACACACACACACATATGCAAGCTCAAACACAGGGACGCACAAACACACACACTCATTGTGGGCCGCAGATACGTTTATACTTTTATACTTTGGTTATCTGTTCATAGCCACCTTTTCCACACATACACGTACACACCAGGGTTAGCTGGCAATAAATAAAAGACTATCAATAAAACTGTTACCGGCCAAAATGCCCGGGAGGAAAGAAATCCCATTGCAAAATAATGCTTTTTATTCATTTATTGAAATACATTTGATCGTCATGCTTATCGGTCTATAGGTTAATTAGTGGAATTAAATTGGCCTATGTGTATTTTTGTTAGTCATCATGTAGCCTATCTTATTTATCCAACAAAACTATCACATGTGCACAGCATACAGAACCTATGTTGAGTGGGATTTCTCCTGCAACTCCTCAGCTGGTTGATGCTGGAGTAAAACATGTGCTTGTATAAGCCCATCCAAATTCTAAATACAATCACATGTTAAAACCTGTTTTGGTGCATGATTAAAAAGAGCTACGCCTACTATTTTGATTTCTCAACTGGTAATTGAAGGACGCCTCCCATTCACCATTCAAGTGCAGGCAACAGGCTATCAATGCGTCACCACCACTTTACAATGTGAGCTGAAGGCAGTCTGCATTTTGAAAATATAGCCCTACTTAATTGTTTGAAACCTGAATGTTTTACTTCATATTATGAGACATATCTTACCTTGCTTCAAAGTAGCTCATAGGCAAATCTGACCATAGAAACATGGAGGCAATTATTTTATAAAGACTTCATAGGCAGTGAGTGAATTTGGGGGAGTTTGGGGAAGCTTACAATTTATCCTAACATTACTACCAATCTACATGCCAGTTATGATTTTCATATGCACATTTTCATGGAACATTTTGATTTCAATAATAATGTTTTAGTTTCTCAAAATCATTGTCACGTGATTAATCATACAAATCTGAATTAAAATGGTAAAAATGGTAAAGTTCAAATTCAACTAATGCGAGAGCACCAGGTTCCGCCGTATGGACACATTGATACACTGTGATCCATTGGCTATTAAAGAAAGGAGTGCATGGAACTCAGCCTGTAGACCTATAACTTCCATTGTCATCTAAGTCAAAATACATAAAGCAGACAAATAAAAACAGTAGAAAATATGATAGATTCACGTTCTTTAAATTGCATTAATCTCTCTACTCAGCCTTTCTATATATCTTGACTTGAGCTACTCTTTATTTCAATTCCCCATTACATATATTTACCACTTGTGATATATGTCATGGGGAGTTGATCAAAAATAAACCATCAAAGGGCAAACCATTCACACAACGAAACAGTGAATGTGCAAGAATTAGCGGTAGACAGCTGAGCCATTCTGGAGAGAGACTTGCCTATGTCTTTGCCACACACCCCTCCCCTTCGTTTGACTCAATTTTGAATTATACTCAAGACGCTATCTTCACACTTATTTGAAATGCTTTTAACTAACAGACGCAACTTAATAATCAGCTAGGCCTATTGCCACGAGTTCTGTCCAAATTGCAGGCTTCCCAAATAGGCATACAGTAGGCCTACAAGCTGGTGATTTGAAACAATCGATAGCTCTAAAAGAAAATTGATCTTCGATTCCTCTGTGGCTAAGTAATGCTTTCTGGTGAAGTATTTTGAAGTATTTTTTTTCCTGTACAGGCCGGAGTAATTATATTATTTTGGCAAATTTATTTAAATTGACTTCCCTAGCCTATTCGAAGTGCCACCTATGAAAGACTTCCTAGTATGCCATTTCTCTCCTGTGCTTTTGGTTTTCATATCAACTTTCCTTCGTTGTCCAGAAGCCAAAGGCATAATCCTAGTCAAATTAGCAAACGATCCTAGTTTTAGCATCTTTTGTTCCCCCTCTTTCTAAGTTTCTAACAGAGATTTTCATTTCGGTCAAATGTGAAACTGCTCTCATCAGTTTTCCCGCAAATTGCATCATGGCAAATGTTTGAAAATTATGTTTTATTGTCCGCTTCATTACAGGAGTGGAATGTCCTGTTAAGATGAATTACCATAATTGAAATGTGATTTCTGTCATTCTGAGCACCGTGGGTGGACGGCACCACAACAGAAACCCTGCAACACACATAAACACATTCTAACAAACATCAACTGCATTCATTCAAACATTCACACATTCACAGGAATGATTGGAATGGCTTTTAACACTTCCTGTTGTCTCTTCCAGGATTGGCTGAGTAAGTATGGGTACCTCCCGCCCCCTGACCCAGTGACTGGACAGCTCCAGACCAAGGAGGCCCTGACCAAAGCCATCAAAGCCATGCAGAAGTTTGGAGGACTGGAGGAGACTGGGGTGCTAGGTGTGTGTGTGTGTGTGTGTGTGTGTGTGTGTGTGTGTGTGTGTGTGTGTGTGTGTGTGTGTGTGTGTGTGTGTGCTAGGCTTGGGCGATATACCATATACCGGGGTATTTTTGGGGGGCTGCGTGCTATGCAACTGCTTATAAGTTAAGTATAACTATAAGAAATCTAAGATGTGTCAAATAAGTTATATCCTGCTCAGAGCTCCAGCTCTGCATTTGGTTTCCTAACTTGCTAGATAAGTGGCTAGGTATCAAGATCAACCTTCTTGGTTACAGCAGTGACATTCAATCCCCTTCGGGATCAAGATCACTGTTGCCTAAATAGATTCATTTTTTTTAATAGTGCCCCTTGTGTGCACATTCAGAAGTACCGTATAACCCAGAATGGTACAGAAACGGTATGACGGATATCACCAAACCAATGTTCTCTCAAATAAAATGTGCCACTGAGCAAATTGCAGGTTTGCTGAGCCCAAACTTGAACATTGTGAAATTTCTGTTCAACTTCCTGCGCACTTTACTGTGAACACTGAGGCTGTACTCGCTTTCAGTTACAGTTTTAACAGTGGCCATGGAGGCTATTGTGGCTATTTGATCATAATGTAGGCCTACCAGTGTGGCCTACCATCAAAAACAATGGAGAAAATGCATCCCATCATTTTTTATTATGTAAATTGCTGTTCATTCATCATTCAGCCTACAGTAGCAGCCAATGTGTGGTGTTCAATGTAGGGCTACATTCCATGAATCCTTTGGGAAAAAAACATGCAGGGCTTGACATTAACCTGTTTATCCACTTGTCCTTCAGACAAGTAGGTGACTGAACATGTTGTTGCGTTGTTTGATGCAAGAAACTACTTTACAAAATAAAATGCATTATTATTCCCATACCATTATTACAGAGAATCAGACAAATGATGCTACCCTCTGCCTATTGCTACTTAGCTTATTCAAGCCTGATTCAAAATACAACATTGCCCCTTGAAGACACAAAAAGCTCTTTATCTGACTTGTTTTTCAAAGGTGTCTACAAATGTATAGGTTTTGTGCTCTTGTAGGAAGCAATCACTACCTAATTGCTGACTACAAATCATCTATAACTGGGATACTCACTAACTAGTAAAGGATATAAACAAAATGTGCACAAGTGGCTACATGCAGCTCTCGCTTTGATCTCAAAACAAGGGCATCTATTCACGACCGCTCATGCTGTAAACACAGTCCAGTTCAAAGTAAATGGCACAGATCCATATATGGCAATGGTCTATTTGCATAAAACCCTACTGCAGCTATGATTGTTTATGCCACACCAGTCTGTGTAGAGTATGGGCTGAGTAGTGCGTGTCTCCGATGCGTTCTGCCGACAATAAAATCTCTTGCATAGTTCATTTTGTTTTGGTATGTTGCATTGAAAGTGGCTAATATTGTATAGATTCAATCACAATTGTCACAGTAAAGGGAAACGTTAATAGTGCTAACAGGGAAAGCTCTAGGACAGTGGGCAACAACCTTTTCTGAGTCAAAATCACTTTGAGTCAAAATGCAAGCCGAGACCTGCCACTCAGATTTTTTTTTACATGGCTTAAAAAGCGTAAGCCAGCCTCCCGGGTGGGACAGTGGTCTAGGGCACTGCATCGCAGTGCTAGCTGTGCCACCAGATACTCTGGGTTCGCGCCCAGGCTCTGTCGTCTGCGACCGGGAGGTCCGTGGGTCAACGCACAATTGGCTTAGCGTCGTCCGGGTTAGGGAGGGTTTGGCCGGTAGGGATATCCTTGTCTCATCGCGCACTAGCGACTCCTGTGGCGGGCCAGGCGCAGTGCACGCTAACCAGGTCGCCAGGTGCACAGTGTTTCCTCCGACAAATTGGTGCGGCTGGCTTCCGGGTTGGATGCGCGCTGTGTTAAGAAGCAGTGCGGCTTGGTTGGGTTGTGTTTCGGAGGACGCATGGCTTTTGACCTTCGTCTCTCCCGAGCCCGTACGGGAGTTGTAGCGATGAGACAAGATAGTAACTACTAACAATTGGATACCACGAAATTCTGGAGAAAAGGGGGTAAAAATAAAGAAATATTTTTATTTTTTTAAGTGTAAGGCTATGCAACATTAACCAATTAAAAATAGTACTGTAACAATGAGGTTTGTGCAGTAAGCTATAGGCCCAATACATTATCACCGCATGTTGGCTTTACTTGAATTTCCCAATGCACTGTAGTTCGGGAGATTTTTGAAAATAATATTTAAACATTTGAGGTAGGCTATATGATCACACCGATAATAGATCCTTTGTAGCATTACTTGTGAAGCACAGCTGAGTGAGCATACATTTAAATAATTTGCTTTTCATTTTTATTTTACTGGGCTGATGGTGCCTGCATCTGATGGTCAGTCTCAGAGGAAGGAGAGAGCAGCAGACTGAGGGTCCGCCTCTCAACATCCCTCTGCTCTCCTTTTCCTCCACTGACAATGATCAAAAAGGAACACTGTCTTCCAGATGATGACGAAACTCAAGTCGCACCGCATTAAATTTGCAGATGACACAACAGTGGTAGGCCTGATCACCGACAACAACAAGACAGCCTATAGGGAGAAGGTCAGAGACCTGGCCGTGTGGTGCCAGGACAACAACCTCTCCCTCAATGTGATCAAGACAAAGGAGATGATTGTGGACTACAGGAAAAAGAGGACCGAGCGCACCCCTATTCTCATCGACAGGGCTGCAGTGGAGCAGGTTGAGAGCTTCAAGTTCCTTGGTGTCCACATCACCAACAAACTAACATGGTCCAAGCACACCATGACAGTCGTGAAACGGACACGACAAAACCTATTCCCACTCAGGAGACTGAAAAAATTTGGCATGGGTTCCTCAGATCTTCAAAAGGTTCTACAGCTGCCACATCGAGAGCATCCTGAGTGGTTGCGTCACTGCCTGGTATGGCCTCCGACAGCAAGGCACTACAGAGGGTAGTGCGAACGGCCCAGTACATCACTGGGGCCAAGCTTCCTGCCATCCAGGATCTCTATAACAGGGGGTGTCAGAGGAAGGTCCTAAAAATTGTCTGTTCTCTCTGCTACCACACGGCAAGCAGTTCCGGAGAGCCAAGTCTAGGTCCAAGAGGCTTCTAAACAGCTTCTACCCCCAAGCCATAAGACTCATGAACATCTAGTCAAATGGTTACCCATTTGCATTGCCCCCCCCCTCTCCACACCACTCTCTGTTGTCATCTTTGCATAGTCACTTTAATTAACTCTACCTACATGTACATACTACCTCAACTAACCGGTGATCCCCCGCACATTAACTCTGTACCAGCACCCCCCTGTATATATTGTTATTTTTTACTGCTGCTATTTAATTACGTGTTACTTTTCTCTTATTCTTATCTATATTTTTTGAAACTGCACTGTTGGTTAGGGGCTCATAAGTAAGCATTTCACTGTCATTTGTATTTGTTGTATTTGGTGCATGTGACTAATGAAATTTGATTTGATTTGATTATTTCTGCCTCATGGACAAATTCATGTTGTTACTCTATTAACAGAGATGAATGAAATATTGAAATATTCCTCGATATTAAAAAAGACCCAAGCCACTAATAATAACACCAACGCATGCCTGTAGACACACGTTCCTACTCATTCATTACTGCTGCAGTGTTTGTTGTAGCACTGAGTGGAAATAGGAAGAACGCACATTTTATGGCTCATAAAAGTGTTGAATACAAAGTGTTGACAGTGCTGAGTAAGAACTTAAACATGAACTCACATCTCTTTGCTGTATTCGTTGACAGTCTCTCTCTAGTCAAGGGTTCTTAACGTTTTGAAATCTCACAGTATTAACTTTGCTGTAGCTTTCTTTTATGCCTGCTACGTTACTGCAGACACAGTCATCTGAGCCATCCGATTGGCCAGCGGTAAGCCTATAGTGCACCTGATTTACTCTCTGGGCCCGCCGGGAAGGCAGAGTTTGTACCTTCAGACACATGAAATGGTTCAAAATGGAAACTGTTCACCTGTTCACAGGGCAACTGAATCGGGTGCACCTACCGCCAAAAACCTGATTCAGTTGTTTCAAATTCAAATGTTTGGCGATCGACTAGGAATTCCTTGGAGATCGACCAGTCGATCACGATCGACAGGTTGGTGACCACTGCTCTAGAATCTCGTACTTCTGTCTGTGGGCTGATATTTCTGCCAACCCTAGTGTGTGTGTGTGTGTGTGTGTTGAACACATTGTCTTTGCCTTTGTTGTTTTCGTTCTGCTAAAACAATATAAGAAATGTAATGTGTACATCTGTTTCGGTTCCCCCGATCAGACCAAGCTACCCTGGGCCTGATGAAGACCCCGAGGTGTTCTCTCCCAGACCTGTCTGAGACGGAGGTGATGGTGGGCCGCAGGAGACGAGCTCTGGTCGCCCAGAACAAGTGGAGCAAGAGACACCTCTCCTGGAGGTATAGTCCCTGTCACAGTTTTTGTGTTATTTGATTGTTGCTTCCTTAGGTTACCGCTGGAGGGCACCCTTACCCTGTTTTCTAGTTTCCAGGATACCCTGATTATTACTTTTTAGATTCACCTGTGTTTAATTACCTTCTCTGTTCACCTGGTTGCCTTGTTTCTGTTAAGACTCTAAGTAAAAGGTCTGGATTACCCTTACCTCTGCTTGCTGTGTTTCTCTGCGCCTGGGTTCGAGTTCGTACTAGCATTATTGTTACAGTAGACCTAAGCCTACAATGGACCCATCAGAGATTCCTCAGTCGTCCGAGGAACATTCCGAACTCTATTTATGGTCGGCTCTCACACACCATGGAACTGTGAGGCGCGGCTGCAGACATTGTAGGAGGATTTAAGAACTCTTGTGTCTGCTCTGCAGACAGGACAGGCGGGAGCAACTGCTGCTGCACTGTGGCTGTTTCTAATCCTCCACTCCCTACCAGCTCAGCATCTTCCTACCTTCGGGAGACTCATCTCCCGGCACCGGAGAGCTATGAGGGGCATCCTGGGAGGTTTCGTGGGTTCCTGCTCCAATGCTCGCTGGCCTTCGAGCTGCAGGCATCAACGTTTCCGACCGAGCGTTCCAGAGTGGCATATGTTATCTCCTTGCTCTCAGGACGGGGTCTGGCCTGGGCCACAGCCATATGGGAGCAGCAATCAGACATTTGTTTTAATTGGCAAAGCTTCACCCAGGAGATCAAGAGTGGCAGGAACACTGCTCAAAGACTCATTGTGCTTTGCCAGGGCAGCCGGAGCGTAGCTGATTACACCATTGACTTTCAGACGCTCACCATTGAGAGTGGTTGGAATACAGAGGCACTTCACTCAGCCTTTCTGAACGGACTCAGCGAGGTTCTCAAGGATGAACTGGCTTCCCGGGACAACCTTGACACTCTGGATGAGCTTATCGTTCTGGCCATCGGGATTGACAACCGGCTTCGGAAACGTCGTCGTGAGAGGCCGGAGGGGCTCCGAGTTGTTTCCAGTGTATCAGGTGCCGCTGAGGGAGTCAGAGTTCTCAATTCGGCTATCGGTTTCCTTCATATCCTTCAGAGGAGCTGATGCAATTGGGATGCACCAGACTTTCCGCTCTGGAGAGAAGGCGCAGGATTAACAAGCAACGTTGTCTTTACTGTGGACAGTCTGGAGATTTCCGTGTCTCCTGTCCTGAGCTGACTGGAAACAGGATGACTCATCAGTAGACGGGAGAATACTGGCGAGTCAGATACAGTCTCCAGCTGCCGACACGGTATGCACCTTGCTTCCAGCCAACCTGCGGTGGGACAATGGGCAGTTGGACATTCCTGCATTCATAGACTCTGGGGCTACCGGATGTTTTCTGGATCGCATATTAGCTCGCCAACAGGGGCTGCCTCTCACTAAGCTGGACATTCCGTTGTCGGCCACTGCGCTGGATGGTCAACCCCTAGGGTCTGGGAAGGTGAAGCAGCTCACCATGCCTATTCAGCTACGAGTTCTGGATTATCATGTGGAGTTTATCCAGTTAAATTTGGTGACTCTCCTGAGCATCCCCTGGTTCTTGGACATCCGTGGCTTTCTATCCATAATCCTCAAATTGACTGGCCCTCGGGAAGAGTTATGGGATGGAATCCTTCATGCCAGTCCACCTGTCAGCAACTCTCTCCACATCTTTCCGTCCCTGCTCGTCTGGAGGCTTCCGATTCTCATGTTTCCCTGACTGAAATGACAAGCCTGATCTTTCCCACGTACCACGGGATTACTGAGATCTGTGTCAAGTCTTCAGTAAACAAAGGGCCAGTGAAATCCTTCCTCACAGGTCCTACGATTGTGCCATCAACCTACGGCTCGTCACCACTCCTCCGAGAGGAGGGCTGTATTCTCTCTCAGGTCCAGAGACTGTTTAAATAACATTATCATCAAGAACCGTTGCCCTCTTCCTCTTATGTTGTCAGCCTATGAGAGACTCCGGGGAGCTGTTTTTCTCTAAATTGGATTTACAGAGCGCGTACAGTCTGGTGCGCATCAGACAGGGAGATGTTGTCAGGGTGTCATGCCATTTGGACTTACAAATGCTCCAGACATTTTCAGGCCCTGTTTATTGATGTGCTGCGCTACTTCCTTCACCAGTTCGTGTTTGAGTACCTGGATGACATCCTCATCTTCTCCAGCTCCATGGTTGAACACATCCAACATGTTTGCCATGTTCTTCAAGGACTCTCACCACTTGTGTCTCAGGGCTCTCATCACTTGTTCGTGAAGGCCGAAAAGTGTGAGTTTCACGTTCCTCAGATGTCCTTCCTGGGGTACATCGTGTTTCAGGGCTGTGTACGGACGGACTCCCAGAAGGTAGAAGCAGTGGTCAACTGGCCGCAACCCAGCACAGTCAAGCAAGTCCAGCGTTTTTTGGGTTTTGCTAATTAGGTGGAGATTTGTGAGAGAATTTAGTTCGGTGTCTGTGCCATTGACAGCGCTCACAAAGGGCTCGGCTGGGCATGTAAGCTGGACCCCTGCTGCTGAGAAGGCGTTGCAGGGCCTGAAACGTACATTTTCTTCTGCACCCCATTCTAGTTCATGCATATCCTTCTCTTCTCTGGGTGGAGTACGCACACAGCACTCTCCAGTGTTCCTCCAACGGCCTGTCACCATTCCAGGTTTTGTATGGATACCAGCCTCCTCTGTTTCCCCATCAGGAGATTGAAGTGGAGATTCCATCCTCTCAACATCTCTCGTTGCTGCGGGACCTGGAAGAAGGCTCGGTCAGTGTTCCTGAGGTCTTCAACTCGGGTTCAACGTCAGGCCAACCGTCATTGCCGTTCGAGTCCTCTCCTGCTTCTACTAGGGATCTGCCTCTGCACGTGGAATCAAGGAAGCACCCAGGTACGTCGGGCCATTCAAGGTTCTACGGCGTATTAATCCAGTGGCCTATCGTCTTCATCTTCCGCGGTCCATGAGGGTTCATCCCATCTTCCACATCTCCAGACTCAAGCCTGTGGTGTTCAGTCTTCTGGTTCTGGCCACTCGGCCTCCACCTCCACCACACATGATAGCGGGACAGCAAGCCTACACTGTGCGACGCATCCTCTCCAGTCGCCAGTTCCGGCGTGGGACTCAGTATCTCGTGGACTGGGAAGGTTCCAGTCCTGAGGAGCGATCCTGGGTTCCGGCTTGGGACATTCTGGACCCCGGACTCATTCGGGACCCCGGACTCATTCGACGTTCAGCTACCCCTGGTGGATCGTCAGCAGCCGTTCCTTGTGGGAGGGGTCCTGTCACAGTTTCTGTGTCATTTGATTATTGTTTCCTTAGGTTACCGTTGGTGGGGCATCATTAACCTGTTTTCTATTTTCCAGGTTACCCTGATCATTACTTTTTGGATTCACCTGTGTTTAATTACCTTCTCTGTTCACCTGGTTGGCCTGTATCTTTGCTTAGGTCTCATGCTTTATTACTGTGTGGTTGCCTTGTTTCTGTTAAGACTCTAAATAAAAGTTCTGGATTTACCCTTAGCTCTGCTTGCTGTGTATCTCTGTGCCTGGGTTCGAGTTCGTACTAGCATTGTTGTTACAGTACCTCTACGATAGACGAAACACACGAGACAATATCAGTCTGTTCTATCAATGTGAAGCTGACTGGGGTTGGAGATGTAGGGTGGACATGGTATGGTAGAGAGTACGGTACTAGGATGGTATAGAACATGTACATACCTGCTTTGCATACAGATGTCGGATCTTAGTTTGTTCACTTGTTTGTTACTGAGAATTTGCAAACTTGTAGTTTATTCAAGGTTTAAAAAGGCTTCTAAAGTCTGTAATTTACACTTTAAAATGTCAGACTTGATTTCCAAAAAGAATCTATTAATTATAATCTACATAATAATTCACATTTCCTGTTGCTGCAGGGTTATTTTCCTGCTGTAGCAAACTGGCTCAAGATCCTACATCTGTAATACAGTCTAGTCCATGGCTGATGATGCACATGATTTTGAGAAATGTGTATTGGATAGCAGGGAGGGTTGGATGTGTGGGGTTACTTTCAAAATGGGTGAAACATTGCACGAACACCTGCATGTGGACCTCTGTGCTGTTGGATGTGTGTGCAGGCCAGGTTCATGGGGAGGGGAGGATGATACCATAACTAGATTGCGTTGTAATGGACAATTGGACAGTTAATTAGCCAATGAGTTGAGTCATAGGGTCATGAAAGGGGTCATCAATGGGTTAACAATGGGTTGACAGCAGCTCGTAACATCTGTCCAATATGTACCTCAACCCAGACATAGGGTTAGTAAAGAGAAGGGGAGTAGGTCTGCCTTTATGTTGATATAAGCATGCTCTGAAGCTTAACCAGCAAGAGCAGGAGGTAGATTGGATACTGAGCTGCTGTAAGCTGGTTTGTGTCAGTGTGTGTGTGTGTGTGTGTGTGTGTGTGTGTGTGTGTGTGTGTGTGTGTGTGTGTGTGTGTGTGTGTGTGTGTGTGTGTGTGTGTGTGTGTGTGTGTGTGTGTGTGTGTGTGTGTGTGTGTGTGTGTGTGTGTGTGTGCTTGTGTATGCATGCGCACGTGTGCATTAGAGAGCTGAGAGAGATGGATGGTAATGTTGCTGACAGCTACATGCCTTTATCCTCTCTCATGCGCACACATACTCACTCACACACACACACTCTCTCTCTTGCTCTCTCGCCTGCGTTTTAGTGCCAATCATATGCCTTACTCCTGTCTGCTTGCTCCTGCTCTCCTCTCACCTCTACTGTCTGTCTGTCGAGACCAGGGAGAATGTGTTTTTATACACACTAGTACTGATCTGCACTGTACAAGAGTCCTGTGCTCACTGGATGGAGAGCTGGAGTTTTCCTTCCCACGTTTGTTGGTTTGGGCTGTAGAGCTCAGAGAGGAAGTATATATTTTCTATGCTTCTTTACCTGGGGGGGTTGCATTTTAATGTAGCACCCATTGATTATCTATTGACTTATATCCAGTCTGACCTCGCTGCATGGTGCAAATGAAAGCATCCCAGAAAAGATATTGAATCCATATACCCTTCAGTCATCTATAGTCAAAAGGAGTTGTTTAAACAGGTAAAGTTCTCTCACAGGCAGTTCTTCTCTCCTCTCTCAGTCACTGACTGGCCTCGGTGTCTACTAGCTCCAGTGAGAGTAAGGTCAGGAGTCAAATACTTTAACAAGGTTCCTTAATGGTTTGTTTGAGAGCGCTGGAAATAAGAGTCTGGAGTAGAGCAGAGGGTCATGGGGCAGAGGCTTGGCTGGGAGTGTAGTGGGCAGAAATATTTGATATGTGTATGATATATATTATATACACATCACATGCAACTCGTAATTAGACTAAGCAATTAGCCTACTAAATGTTTCTCTGACTCTATAAAGATAATTCAAATAAACAAGCAAGCATTTAGGCAATGAGTTGATGTTCACTAGCAAGAATTGGTCTGAGAATTGTCTATATCATAGGCTAGATATTAATTTAATATTGTACAATGAATGGATTCACATACAAGGTATAGAGCTTAAATTACAAGGAATTAACAAGCATTACAAGGCATATACAGTACAAGTCAAAAGTTTGGACACACCTACTAATTCAAGGGTTTTTCTTTAATTTTACTATTTTATAATTCTACGCACCCCCCCGTGGCCGTAGCCGTTGCCGTAGCCATGGCCGTAGCCGTGGCTGTGTGAGAAGCTCGCCTGTATCTCTCAAAGAACTAGAATGAGACTTTCTTTCTATGATCTCTCTGCTGTGATAGACATGAGCCTGCAACTCGCATCTCTCCAGCGTTGCACTTCATCATTTATTACTTATAGAATAATAGACACTGGAGTACCTAAATTTGCCAACATTATAGAATTACTGCTGTCTGTTCAGAAAGAAATTAAATCATTCAGAATATCCTATTACATTATGAGAAGTTCCATAATTTAGCCACAGAGGATCAATAGCTTTTTTCTTTAATAGCCTAGCTGTGGATTGTGTGTAGCCCAATAACAAGGCATAGCCTACAGTCGGGAACATGCAGCAAATCTGTCAGTGAACAAACAGCCTGCAGACAAAACAGGCCTTTGGCAATATTTAAAATCCAATTGCACAGGTTGGAAAACAAATGGCTCCTGCTGAAAAGAGAAGACTTTAATCTGTCTGCTGTAGGCTACCAAAATATTTGATCTACTTCCAAATATTGTTTTAGGCTTTTGACACAAACGCATAGGCAATAACCAGTGAGTGAGCTGCGCATCATTGGGTGAGTCAGTGAAACTGGAAAGCATTCTTAGGACTCTTATTTCCTCGTCAGACTGCAGCCTACAATATTTGTCTCCACACACCTAGGCCTAGGCTATTGATGGATTCAAGACGATGTAGTTTTTATTGATTTCAGATTCTCAGTTTGTGTCCAAGCCTGTCATTTTGATCATTTGTGCGGTATTAAAAAAGATTCTGCCAAAGTCTCCAGTCATGTAAAATTACATAGAATTGCATGAAATGCATTTATAAAAGGCCACATTTTCCTGGACCCTATTTTCTAGGCTACGAAAAAATGTCCAAAGCTGAAGAACATACGCACATCCAGGTACTTTACGCAGGTGCTGGAGTTGTAAGAAAACTCATGGAAAACAGAAAGGAAAACGCTGCACACTGCTGCTCATACTCCCAGGTGAAATTTATTCATAACAATGTTTCGACCCTTAGGTCTTCATCAGGCATCCAAATCCCAGGAGTTGGTGAAAGGTTTTATATATAGTGGCACTACTCAGTGACATCACTTCCTGAAACAGCCTTATTCTAAAATGCATTAAATAAATAAAAATCCTCAGCAATCTATACATAATAACCCATAATGACAAAGCGAAAACAGAAATATCTTATTCAGACCCTTTGCTATAAGACTTGAAATTGAGCTCAGGTGCATCCTGTTTCCATTGATCATCCTTGAGATGTTTCTACAACTTGATTGGAGTCCACCTGTGGTTAATTCAATTAGAGAAAAAAACCAAGCCATGAGGTTGAAGGAATTGTCCGTAGAGCTCCGAGACAGGATTACATCGAGGCACAGATCTGGGGAAGGGTACCAAAAAATGTCTGCAGCATTGAAGGTCCCCAAGAACACAGTGGCCCCAATCATTCTTAAATGGAAGACGTTTGGAACCACCAAACTTCTTCCAACTGGCCACCCGGCCAAACTGAGCAATGGGGGAAAGGGCCTTGGTCAGGGAGGTGACCAAGAACCCAATGGGGTTCCACAGGGTTCCCCTGTGGAGATGGGAGAACCTTCCAGAAGGACAACCATCTCTGCAGCACTCCACCTATTAGGCTTTTATGGTAGAGTGGCCAGACAGAAGCCACTCCTCAGTGAAAGGCACATGACAGCCCACTTTGAGTTTGCCAAAAGGCACCTTAACAAGATTCTCGGGTCTAATGAAACCAAGATTGAACTCTTTGGCCTGAAAGCCAAGCGTCACGTATGGAGGAAACCTGGCACCATCCCTATGGTGAAGAATGGTGGTGGCAGCATCATGCTGTGGGGATGTTTTTCAGCGGCAGGGACTGGGAGACTAGTCAGGATCGAGGGGAAAGATGAATGGAGCAAAGTACAGAGAGATCCTTGATGAAAACCTGCTCCAGAGTGCTGAGGATCTCAGACTGGGGAGAAGGTTCATCTTTCAACTGAACAACGACCATAAGCACACAGCCAAGACAAAGCAGGAGTAGCTTCGGGACATGTCTCTGAATGTCCTTGAGTGGCCCAGCCAGAGCCCGGACTTGAAACTGATCGAACATCTCTGGAGAGACCTGAAAATAACTATGCAGCAACACTCCCCATCCAACCTGACAGAGCTTGAGAGGATCTGCAGAGAGGAATGGCGTCATACCCAAGAAGACTTAAGGCTGTAATTGCTGCCAAAGCGGCTTCAGCAAAGTACTGAGAAAAGGGTCTGAATACTCGTGTGAATTTGATATTAAAGTTTTTAATTTTTAACAAATTTGCAACATTTTCTAAAAACCCATTTTTGCTTTGTCTTTATTGGGTATTGTGAGTAGATTGATGAGGGGGGGAAATGATTTAATCCATTTTATAATAATAGGCCATTTGATAGGCCAATTTCAGACCTGAATGGCGTAAGGATAAAGATTGATTGGCTGGTGAGAGCAGGGGTTGGTGGACCCAGCTGTTGAGACATGTACCCGTAACAGCCCCAGCATTAGTCAGACAGATGACACAGCCTCCTAATCACACTGTTAGCCCAGTTCATCACCCAGAAGACTGCCTCCTGCTCGTTAGCAGCTAGATTAATCACCTAAACAGATAGGTGGGGAAAGCAGTGCAGCCTCCCTCCCTCCTTGTCTGTCTGTCTACTGCTCTAATTCACTTCCCAAAGGATCCTTCTGGCTGGCTGGCTGGCTGGCTGGCTAGCTGTCTAGCTAACTGGCTGGCTGGGTTAACATGCTGCAGTGGAAGAAGGAGACACTCATGATAAGCATCAGTAACTCTGTCAACATGACCTTACTGTACCCTCTGATTCCTATCTGAACCGACTTTCAATAAAATGAGTACAATAGAGCTGAGAATAAGCATGGATAAGAGTGATAGGTTAGACACAGTATAGGTTGTTCACAAGTGTCCAGCCAAGATAGGTGTTAGGGATACAGTATAGGAGAGGAGAGAGTCGGGTGTATGTGAACCAAAGGACAGACCAAAATAACCTAAGGAAGCCCCATCACATTAGCATTATACCATAGCTGGGTGATCCAATGATGAGGCTGTCTCCATAAAGAGATACCTATAAAAAGGGGACACCAGATCAATCCCTCCCCACTCCCTGTGCTGCCATCATTAGAGCTGTGATTGACAGCTGAGATAGAGGAAGAGGGACCTCACTCCTGACAAATGATGGAATATTATCCTACTGAAGGACACTGTGTCTTTAAATCCCATAAATTCACAGATATGTAACTTGCGATTAGCTTTTTTACCTCTCAGTTGTTACTCAGCCCAGTGTGTCAAAGTTGAAGAATAAAGGCACTGTTAAGTTCCTGTGTCAGCGGTCACTGAGGTGTGAGGATAATTTTTAGAATTTTCTCTTCATCCTAGACAGTTTAGCAAATCAAATCAAATCACATTTTATTGGTCATGTACACGTGATTAGCAGATGTTATTGTGGGTGTAGCGAAATGCTTGTGTGTCTAGCTCCGACAGTGCAGTAATAGCTAACAAGTAATATATAACAAATTACACATCATATACCCAATACGCACAAATCTAAGTAGGAATTAATTAAGACTATATACTGTATATATATGGACGGGCGATGTCAGAGCGGAACGGACTAAGATACCGTAGAATAGTATAGAATACAGTATATACATATGAGATGAGTAATGCCAGATATGTAAACATTATTAAGTGACTAAGATACCGTAGAATAGTATAGAATACAGTATATACATATGAGATGAGTAATGCAAGACATGTAAACATTAATAAAGTGACTAGTGTTCCATTCCTTAAAGTAGCCAGTGATGTCAAGTCTATACCTATAAGCAGCAGCCTCTAATGTGCTAGTGATGGCTGTTTAACAGTCTGATGGCCTTGGGATAGAAGCTGTTTTTCAGTCTCTCGGTCCCAGCTTTGATGCACCTGTACTGATCTCGCCTTCTGGATGATAACGGGGTGAACAGGCAATGGCTCGGGTGGTTGATGGCCTCGATGATCTTTTTGGCCTACCTGTGACATAGGATGCTGTAGGTGTCCTGGAGGGCTGGTAGATTGCCCCCTGTAATGCGTTGAGCAGACTGCACCACCCTCTGGAGAGCCTTGCGGTTGCGGGCGATGCAGTTTCCGTACCAGGCGGTGATACAGCCCGACAGGATGCTCTCAATTGTGCATCTGTAAAAGTTTGTGAGGGTTTTAAGTGACAAGCCACATTTCTTTAGCCTCCTGAGGTTGAAGAGGCTCTGTTGCGCCTTCTTCACCACACTGTCTGTGTGTGTGGTCCATTTCAGTTTGTCAGTGATGTGTACGCTGAGGAACTTGAAGCTTTCCACATTCTCCACTGCGGTCCTTCGATGTAGATAGGGGGGTGCATCCTCTGCTGTTTCCTGAAGTCCACAATCATCTCCTTTGTTTTGTTGACGTTGGGTGAGAGCTTGTTTTCCAGGCAATACACTCCCAGAGCCCTCACCTCCTCCCTGTAGGCTCTCGTCACTGTTGGTAATCAAAGTACATTTTTATAGTTTACTTCGCCACTTAGTCATCTCTCTCTGCTCTCTCTTCATGCCTCGTTCCACACAGACCTAGCCCCGCCCCCTGTCACTCAAGGAGCGCATTTGTGTTGTTCTTTGACCACGAGACACTTGCGTTCAGTCTGCATGGTCAATGCAGCACATGCAACAATGTTGATGACAACGATGCTGTTTTCACTTTGCTTCTTAATATCAATTCACTAACGTTCTATAATTACACTATGCGTTTGTGTTTCTTATATCTGCAAACAGCTAGTTTGTCTTTTCTTAGCAAGTTGGGCCTAAATCTTGTTAGCCGCTAATGCGAATCGCTAGTTAGCTGGCTAGCTAGCTATTAAATGTACTGAACCATAGCAAACGTAATTAGCTATACAGCCTAATAATGCCAGTGAAGGTGTAGACCTAAATCAGCATGTCGTTTGTGCAACAGTATCTTCTAAATCAAAGAGGAATACGTGAAGCATGGATATGTTAGCTACATGAAGTAGCTAAGAGAAAACATTCAATGTAGCCAAAGATTATATGGTTCCCTAGGAAACACTTTGGTTCCTACCCTGTCATAATTACTCCTCCCTGGCATTTTAATTTGTTGTCATGTCGAACAACACTTTTCTATTATAGAATTAGAATAAGAATTATATTTCCGTGATTCCTACAGTTCACCCAAGTGTTTTGCTCTAAATTGCAAGTAAATTGCAACATTTGGTTAAAAATAAGGCCTAGGTTGTTTGCCAATATCGTGCAACCCAGTGTTGAAATGATCTCAAATTAGTGCAGGCAATTGAGAAATTTAAAATACTATAAAAATTATAAAACAATCAGAATGGAGAAAGACTCACTTAGAATGTATGTGTTGCAACTCCAAGGTCACTCACTACTCATGAAGCTTTTATTACTTTTATTATTAAAGAACAAAAAATAGCATCAAATATCGTCATTACATACCGTGATGATATGATATTTCGGCCATATCACCCAGCCCTAGTGTGCTTTAGCATTTAGATTTTGTTCTGGAGAATAATGCGTGTGTCTTGCGTGCATGCGGGTGGAGTGCGTGCTTGCATGTGGGTGGCGTGTGTGCATGCCTGCATGCGGGTGAGGTGCGTGCATGCATGCGGGTGGAGTGTGTGCTTGCGGGTGGAGTGCTAGTGTCGTACACCCTCTTCCAAAATTATACTACTGTAAAGTCCCTCAAACAACAGCTCAGGGTCAATTATCCCTTTGTGTGTCACAACCTTATGTCTCCACAAGGATTTACAGTGCTCACACACACACATACACACACAGATAGCCTCCAGTTGCCATGCCCTGTCAGCACAGCCCACATAATGACATAATGACACCATAATGGTTCCAGACTCGTCCAGGCTGGTGAAAGTATCAGAGTCAGAGCCAGAGTCAGGGCCTGTGGTCGAAACAGCAGTCTGTCACACACAGAAAGGTTACCTCTGTCTGTCTTAAGTTTCTAAAGCATAGAAATAAAAGTCATTGTAATTCTATGGTCTAAAGGTTCTATTGGTTCTCAAGGTTCTATCGTCTATTACTCACCTCCAAGAATTGGAAAATGTTTTGTTTGTGCTGTTTGCTCTTGCTTTGTGCACTTAAATTGTGAATGTCAAATAAAGGTTTCACAATATTACGAAAGTATTTATTCATTAAAAGGTTTTTATCACACACACACATTATGTTGGACTTCGCCAGCGGGTATAGAAATTCTCAGCGTAGCAATCATATTTCCTACTTAATGCTATTCCTAGACCGGCTCCAGGGCCATGATGGTCAATGTATTTTTAATGTACTTGCTCAGATAGCGGGTGTGAACACAGCCAATGTCATGGGATTCTAGAGCTCATCTGTGATGCAGGGGAGGCTGCCTCTGACCTTGGCTAGCAGGCTGCTATTACCCACCCCTCCACTACTCCCCCACTCCCTGACTTCACTGCCCTCCCCGTCCGTGCATCAAAAGCTATTGAGCATGTGAACTATCTATGGGTTCCTTTAGCCATATACACTGAAGAAAAATATAAACGTAACATGTCAAATGTTGGTCCCATGTTTCATGAGCTGAAATAGAAAATCGGATATTTTCCATATGCACAAAAAGCTTATTTCTCACAAATTTAGTGGACAAATTTGTTCACATCCCTGTCAGTGATCATTTCACCTTTACCAAGAGAATCCATCCACCTGACAGGTGAGGCATATCAAGAAGCTGATTAAACAGCATGATCATTACACAGGTGCACATTGTGCTGGGGTCAATAAAAGGCCACTCTCAAATTTGCAGTATTGTCACACAACACAATGCAACAGATTTGTTACGTTTTGAGGGAGCATGTAGTTGGCATGCTGACTGCAGGAATGTCCACCACAGCTGTTGCCTGAGAATTGAACGCTCATTTCTCTACCATAAGCTGCCTTCAATGACATTTTAGAGAATTTGGCAGTACGTCCAACCTGCCCCACAACCGCAGACCACATGTAACTACGCCAGCCCAGGACCTCCACATCCGGCTTATTCACCTGCGGGATCGTCTAAGACCAGCCACCCGGACAGCTGATGAAACTGTGGGTTTGCACAACCAAAGAATTTCTGCACAAACTGTCAGAAACCGTCTCAGGGAAGCTCATCTGTGTGCTTGTCGACCTCACCAGGGTCTTGACCTGAATGCAGTTTGGCGTCGTAACCGACTTCATTGGGCAAACGCTCACCTTCGATGGCCACTGGCACACTGAAGAAGTGTGCTTTTCACAGATGTATCCCGGTTTCAACTGTACCAGGCAGATGGCAGACAGCATGTATGGCGTTGTGTGGGCAATGGTGGTGCCCCATGATGGTGGTGGGGTTATGGTATGTGCAGGCTTAATCTACAGACAACAAACACAATTACATTTTATCGATGGCAATTTGAATGCACAGAGATACCGCGACGAGATCCTGAGGCCCATTGTCGTGCCATTCATCCGCCGCCATCACCTCATGTTTGTCTCATGTCTCATACATTTGTCTGTACATTATACCTTGATGCTATTTTATCGCCCCCAGAAACCTCCTTTTACTCTATGTTCCAGACGTTCTAGACGACCAATTCTCATAGCTTTTAGCCGTACCCTTATTCTACTCCTCCTATGTTCCTCTGGCGATGTAGAGGTGAATCCAGGCCCTGCAGTGCCTAGCTCCACTCCTATTCCCCAGGCGCTCTCTTTTGATGACTTCTGTGACCGTAATAGCCTTGGTTTCATGCATGTTAACATTAGAAGCCTCCTCCCTAAGTTTGTTCTATTCACTGCTTTAGCATACTCAGCCAACCCGGATGTTCTAGCTGTGTCTGAATCCTGGCTTAGGAAGACCACCAAAAATTCAGAAATTTTAATTCCAAACTACAACATTTTCAGACAAGATAGAACTGCCAAAGGGGGCGGTGTTGCAATCTACTGCAAAGATAGCCTGCAGAGTTCTGTCCTACTATCCAGGTCTGTACCCAAACAATTTGAACTTCTACTTTTAAAAATCCACCTCTCTAAAAACAAGTCTCTCACCGTTGCCACCTGCTATAGACCACCCTCTGCCCCCAGCTGTGCTCTGGACACCATATGTGAACTGATTGCCCCCCATCTATCTTCAGAGTTCGTGCTGCTAGGTGACCTAAACTGGAACATGCTTAACACCCCAGCCATCCTACAATCTAAACTTGATGCCCTCAATCTCACACAAATTATCAATGAACCTACCAGGTACCTCCCAAAGCCTTAAACACGGGCACCCTCATAGATATCATCCTAACCAACTTCCCCTCTAAATACACCTCTGCTGTCTTCAACCAAGATCTCAGCGATCACTGCCTCATTGCCTGCATCCGTAATGGGTCAGCGGTCAAACGACCTCCACTTATCACTGTAAAACGCTCCCTGAAACACTTCTGCGAGCAGGCCTTTCTAATCGACCTGGCCGGGGTATCCTGGAAGGATATTGATCTCATCCCGTCAGTAGAGGATGCCTGGATATTTTTTAAAAATGCCTTCCTAACCATCTTAAATAAACATGCCCCATTCAAGAAATTTAGAACCAGGAACAGATATAGCCCTTGGTTCTCCCCAGACCTGACTGCCCTTAACCAACACAAAAACATCCTATGGCGTTCTGCATTAGCATCGAACAGCCCCTGTGATATGCAGCTGTTCAGGGAAGCTAGAAACCATTATACACAGGCAGTTAGAAAAGCCAAGGCTAGCTTTTTCAAGCAGAAATTTGCTTCCTGCAACACTAACTCAAAAAGTTCTGGGACACTGTAAAGTCCATGGAGAATAAGAACACCTCCTCCCAGCTGCCCACTGCGCTGAAGATAGGAAACACTGTCACCAATGATAAATCCACCATAATTGAGAATTTCAATAAGCATTTTTCTACGGCTGGCCATGCTTTCCACCTGGCTACTCCTACCCCGGACAACAGCACTGCACCCCCAACAGCAACTCGCCCAAGCCTTCCCCATTTCTCCTTCTCCCAAATCCATTCAGCTGATGTTCTGAAAGAGCTGCAAAATCTGGACCCCTACAAATCAGCCGGGCTAGACAATCTGGACCCTTTCTTTCTAAAATTATCTGCCGAAATTGTTGCCACCCCTATTACTAGCCTGTTCAACCTCTCTTTCGTGTCGTCTGAGATTCCCAAAGATTGGAAAGCAGCTGCGGTCATCCACCTCTTCAAAGGGGGGACACTCTTGACCCAAACTGCTACAGACCTATATCTATCCTACCGTGCCTTTCTAAGGTCTTCGAAAGCCAAGTCAACAAACAGATTACCGACCATTTCGAATCTCACCATACCTTCTCTGCTATGCAATCTGGTTTCAGAGCTGGTCATGGGTGCACCTCAGCCACGCTCAAGGTCCTAAACGATATCTTAACCGCCATCGATAAGAAACATTACTGTGCAGCCGTATTCATTGATCTGGCCAAGGCTTTCGACTCTGTCAATCACCACATCCTCATCGGCAGACTCGACAGCCTTGGTTTCTCAAATAATTCCCTCGCCTGGTTCACCAACTACTTCTCTGATAGAGTTCAGTGTGTCAAATCGGAGGGTCTGCTGTCCGGACCTCTGGCAGTCTCTATGGGGTGCCACAGGGTTCAATTCTTGGACCGACTCTCTTCTCTGTATACATCAATGAGGTCGCTCTTGCTGCTGGTGAATCCCTGATCCACCTCTACGCAGACGACACCATTCTGTATACTTCCGGCCCTTCTTTGGACACTGTGTTAACAACCCTCCAGGCAAGCTTCAATGCCATACAACTCTCCTTCCGTGGCCTCCAATTGCTCTTAAATACAAGTAAAACTAAATGCATGCTCTTCAACCGATCGCTACCTGCACCTACCAGCCTGTCCAACATCACTACTCTGGACGGCTCTGACTTAGAATACGTGGACAACTACAAATACGTAGGTGTCTGGTTAGACTGTAAACTCTCCTTCCAGACCCATATCAAACATCTCCAATCCAAAGTTAAATCTAGAATTGGCTTCCTATTTCGCAACAAAGCATCCTTCACTCATGCTGCCAAACATACCCTTGTAAAACTGACCATCCTACCAGTCCTCGACTTTGGCGATGTCATTTACAAAATAGCCTCCAATACCCTACTCAACAAATTGGATGCAGTCTATCACAGTGCAATCCGTTTTATCACCAAAGCCCCATATACTACCCACCATTGCGACCTGTACGCTCTCGTTGGCTGGCCCTCGCTTCATACTCGTCGCCAAACCCACTGGCTCCATGTCATCTACAAGACCCTGCTAGGTAAAGTCCCCCTTATCTCAGCTCGCTGGTCACCATAGCATCTCCCACCTGTAGCACACGCTCCAGCAGGTATATCTCTCTAGTCACCCCCAAAACCAATTCTTTCTTTGGCCGCCTCTCCTTCCAGTTCTCTGCTGCCAATGACTGGAACGAACTACAAAAATCTCTGAAACTGGAAACACTTATCTCCCTCACTAGCTTTAAGCACCAACTGTCAGAGCAGCTCACAGATTACTGCACCTGTACATAGCTCACCTATAATTTAGCCCAAACAACTACCTCTTTCCCAACTGTATTTAATTTTTATTTATTTATTTATTTTGCTCCTTTGCACCCCATTATTTTTATTTCTACTTTGCACATTCTTCCATTGCAAAACTACCATTCCAGTGTTTTACTTGCTATATTGTATTTACTTTGCCACCATGGCCTTTTTTGCCTTTACCTCCCTTCTCACCTCATTTGCTCACATTGTATATAGACTTGTTTATACTGTATTATTGACTGTATGTTTGTTTTACTCCATGTGTAACTCTGTGTCGTTGTATCTGTCGAACTGCTTTGCTTTATCTTGGCCAGGTCGCAATTGTAAATGAGAACTTGTTCTCAACTTGCCTACCTGGTTAAATAAAGGTAAAATAAAAAAATAAAAAATAAATGTTTCAGCATGATAATGCACAGCCCCATGGCCTGCATACTCACCAGACATGTCACCCATTGAGCATGTTTGGGATGCTCTGGATCGAATTGTATGACAGCGTGTACTTCCGGCTACTACTACTTCCGGCGCCGACAGAGATGGCCGCCTCGCGTTCCTAGGAAACTATGCAGTTTTTTGTTTTTTTACGTGTTATTTCTTACACTAGTACCCCAGGTCATCTTAGGTTTCATTACATACAGCCGAGAAGAACTACTGAATATAAGATCAGCGTCAACTCACCATCAGTACGACCAAGAATATGTTTTTCGCGATGCGGATCCTGTGTTCTGCCTTACAACCAGTGTAACGGAGTGGATTACATGCAGCGACCCAAAAAAACGACTCAGAAAAAGAGGGAAACGAAGCGGTCTTCTGGTCAGACTCCGGAGACGGGCACACCGTGCACCACTCCCTAGCATTCTTCTTGCCAATGTCCAGTCTCTTGACAACAAGGTTGATGAAATCCGAGCAAGGGTAGCATTCCAGAGGGACATCAGAGACTGCAACGTTCTCTGCTTCACGGAAACATGGCTAACCGGAGAGACGCTATCCGAAGCGGTGCAGCCAGCGGGTTTCGACACGCATCGCGCCGACAGAAACGAACATCTTTCTGGTAAGAAGAGGGGCGGGGGCGTATGCCTTATGACTAACGTGACATGGTGTGATGACAGAAACATACAGGAACTCAAATCCTTCTGTTCACCTGATTTAGAATTCCTCACAATCAAATGTAGACCGCATTATCTACCAAGAGAATTCTCTTCGATTATAATCACAGCCGTATATATCCCCCAAGCAGACACATCGATGGCTCTGAACGAACTTTATTTAACTCTCTGCAAACTGGAAACGATTTATCCGGAGGCTGCATTCATTGTAGCTGGGGATTTTAACAAGGCTAATCTGAAAACAAGACTCCCTAAATTTTATCAGCATATCGATTGCGCAACCAGGGGTGGAAAGACCCTGGATCATTGTTACTCTAACTTCCGCGACGCATATAAGGCCCTGCCCCGCCCCCCTTTCGGAAAAGCTGACCACGACTCCATTTTGTTGATCCCTGCCTACAGACAGAAACTAAAACAAGAGGCTCCCACGCTGAGGTCTGTCCAACGCTGGTCCGACCAAGCTGACTCCACACTCCAAGACTGCTTCCATCACGTGGACTGTGAGATGTTTCGTATTGCGTCAGACAACAACATTGACGAATACGCTGATTCGGTGTGCGAGTTCATTAGAACGTGCGTTGAAGATGTCGTTCCCATAGCAACGATTAAAACATTCCCTAACCAGAAACCTTGGATTGATGGCAGCATTCGTGTGAAACTGAAGGCACGAACCACTGCTTTTAATCAGGGCAAGGTGTCTGGTAACATGACTGAATACAAACAGTGCAGCTATTCCCTCCGCAAGGCTATCAAACAAGCTAAGCACCAGTACAGAGACAAAGTAGAATCTCAATTCAACGGCTCAGACACAAGTGGCATGTGGCAGGGTCTACAGTCAATCACGGACTACAGGAAGAAACCCAGCCCAGTCACGGACCAGGATGTCTTGCTCCCAGGCAGACTAAATAACTTTTTGCCCGCTTTGAGGACAATACAGTGCCACTGACAAGGCCTGCAACGAAAACATGCGGTCTCTCCTTCACTGCAGCCGAAGTGAGTAAGACATTTAAAAGTGTTAACCCTCGCAAGGCTGCAGGCCCAGACGGCATCCCCAGCCGCGCCCTCAGAGCATGCGCAGACCAGCTGGCCGGTGTGTTTACGGACATATTCAATCAATCCCTATACCAGTCTGCTGTTCCCACATTCTTCAAGAGGGCCACCATTGTTCCTGTTCCCAAGAAAGCTAAGGTAACTGAGCTAAACGACTACCGCCCCGTAGCACTCACATCCGTCATCATGAAGTGCTTTGAGAGACTAGTCAAGGACCATATCACCTCCACCCTACCTGACACCCTAGACCCACTCCAATTTGCTTACCGCCCAAATAGGTCCACAGACGATGCAATCTCAACCACACTGCACACTGCCCTAACCCATCTGGACAAGAGGAATACCTATGTGAGAATGCTGTTCATCGACTACAGCTCGGCATTCAACACCATAGTACCCTCCAAGCTCGTCATCAAGCTCGAGACCCTGGGTCTCGACCCCGCCCTGTGCAACTGGGTTCTGGACTTCCTGACGGGCCGCCCCCAGGTGGTGAGGGTAGGCAACAACATCTCCTCCCCGCTGATCCTCAACACTGGGGCCCCACAAGGGTGTGTTCTGAGCCCTCTCCTGTACTCCCTGTTCACCCACGACTGCGTGGCCATGCACGCCTCCAACTCAATCATCAAGTTTGCGGACGACACAACAGTGGTAGGCTTGATTACCAACAACGACGAGACGGCCTACAGGGAGGAGGTGAGGGCCCTCGGAGTGTGGTGTCAGGAAAATAACCTCACACTCAACGTCAACAAAACTAAGGAGATGATTGTGGACTTCAGGAAACAGCAGAGGGAACACCCCCATCCACATCGATGGAACAGTAGTGGAGAGGGTAGCAAGTTTTAAGTTCCTCGGCATACACATCACAGACAAACTGAATTGGTCCACTCACACAGACAGCATCGTGAGGAAGGCGCAGCAGCGCCTCTTCAACCTCAGGAGGCTGAAGAAATTCGGCTTGTCATCAAAAGCACTCACAAACTTCTACAGATGCACAATCGAGAGCATCCTGGTGGGCTGTATCACCGCCTGGTATGGCAACTGCACCGCCCTCAACCGTAAGGCTCTCCAGAGGGTAGTGAGGTCTGCACAACGCATCACCGGGGGCAAACTACCTGCCCTCCAGGACACCTACACCACCCGATGCTACAGGAAGGCCATAAAGATCCTCAAGGACATCAACCACCCGAGCCACTGCCTGTTCACCCCGCTGTCATCCAGAAGGCGAGGTCAGTACAGGTGCATCAAAGCTGGGACCGAGAGACTGAAAAACAGCTTCTATCTCAAGGCCATCAGACTGTTAAACAGCCACCACTAACATTGAGTGGCTACTGCCAACACACTGTCAATGACACTGACTCTACTCCAGCCACTTTAATAATGGGAATTGATGGGAAATGATGTAAATATATCACTAGCCACTTTAAACAATGCTACCTTATATAATGTTACTTACCCTACATTATTCATCTCATATGCATACGTAGATACTGTACTCTATATCATCGACTGCATCCTTATGTAATACATGTATCACTAGCCACTTTAACTATGCCACTTGGTTTACATACTCATCTCATATGTATATACTGTACTCGATATCATCTACTGTATCTTGCCTATGCTGCTCTGTACCATCACTCATTCATATATCCTTATGTACATATTCTTTATCCCCTTACACTGTGTATAAGACAGTAGTTTTTTTGGAATTGTTAGTTAGATTACTTGTTCGTTATTACTGCATTGTCGGAACTAGAAGCACAAGCATTTCGCTACACTCGCATTAACATCTGCTAACCATGTGTATGTGACAAATAAATTTGATTTGATTTGTGTTCTAGTTCCCGCCAATATCCAGCAACTTCGCACAGCCATTGACGAGTAGTGGGACAACATTCCACAGACCACAATCAACAGCCTGATCAACTTTATGCGAAGGAGATCAATCTGCATGAAGCAAATGGTGGTCACACCAGATACTGACTGGATTTCGGATCCACGCCACTACCTTTTTTATGTATCTGTGACCAACAGATGCATATCTGTACTCTTAGTGAAATCATGTGAATCTGTAGTTTAGGGCCTAATGAATTTATTTCAGTTGACTGATTCCTTATATGAACATTAATTCAGTAAAATCTTTGAAATAGTTGCATGTTGCATTTATATTTTTGTTCATTTCACATATTGAGTAGCCAGCAACCTTGGCTAATGGTAGTTATATGACTCTGGTTGCTAGGAAATAGAAAGAGGAGAATGGAAGAGAGAGGGCGAGAGTATGACTGCCCCACTGTTTATTCAAATCCTATTACTGCTGTAGCAGAGGGAGAGACAGAGATACGAGGGAGAGAGGGAGGAAGAGAGTGAGAGAGAGAAGGGAGGATAGTGCCTCGAAAGCTATTCCCTGAAAGCTCATTTTGTGTCTTTCTCCTCTCTCTCATCTCTCCGCAACTTCAAAGATGTTGATGCATTTGAACGCTATGGTCAATCTGTTTTCCACTGCGAGGACTCACCAAGCCATGAAATGGAAAAGGAGATACAATCAGTGTGTATCTGCAAACAAGGCCTATACTCATTCATGAACTGACAACCTGTTGAAATTTGTTGACCAGTGAATGCAGCTCTGCCAGTGTACTTATACAGTATTCTAATATTGACCTTTCCTCTCCCCATCTCACTCTCTCCTCCTCTTATCTTTTTTCTCCTCTCTCGCCCTCTTTTCCTCTACTCCTGTTCCTACTTTCATCTGCTTCCACTCGACTTGTCTCATCCTCTCCTTCTTCCCCTCTCCTCTTCTCCCACTTGGTCTCTTCCTCTCCCTCTTCTCCTCTCGTTCCTCTCCACCTCCAGGATACGTACCTTTCCTAAGGAGTCTCCTCTGTTGGGTCGAGATACGGTACGGGCTCTCATGTACTACGCTCTCAAGGTCTGGAGTGACATCTCCCCCCTCAACTTCCATGAAGTGGCGGGCAACGACGCAGACATCCAGATCGACTTCACCAAGGCTGACCACAACGACGGGTACCCCTTTGACGGGCCGGGGGGCACTGTGGCACACGCTTTCTTCCCCGGAGAGAGGTTCACGGCAGGGGACACCCACTTTGATGATGATGAGGCCTGGACCTTCAGATCACCAGGTGAGTGGTTGGTAGTTTACTGTGTCTTCAGTGACTAGTGTGTATTGTACATGGATTGTATATGTGCTATACTGTTCATTTATTTGTATGAAGTACATTTCCAGAAGTTTGTGTGTGTGCGTGTGTGCATGAGTGCGTGCGTGCAATGCCCAGTGACACCTCACGGCTCTAGCAGTTGGTTGGTCAGCAATGGGTCACTCAGTCTGACTAGCCGCTCCCAGAATCACAGATGCTCTCATTAATCATTAAGTCCGCCTGCTGCTGCTAGGCTGATCGACTGCCCACCACTTCCCCCTCTCCCATCTCCCTGTTCTCATCAGCCTGAGTGGACTCAAGGTGCCCCCCTCCATCTCTCCCTTCCTGTCCATCTCTGATGGAGAAACTAATGCATTTTCTGTTATGTCCTGCCTGAGACAGAAGGAGGAAGAGGTTAGCAGGTGAGCATAGACAGTGTTGGGTAAAAGAGAATGAGCTCCCCCTTCGTCTCCCCACCTATGATGAGACTAGAACTACTGAGAGCACCCAGAGTCATATTCCACTCTAGCCAAGCCCAATACCTCCACATCGCTTGCCTTGATAAAGATAGCAAGACAACCAAACACATCTGGAGAGGTGAAGTGATGTAATGTGTGATGTATGCTGACCCCATGACCTCTCTGACAGGACAGATACAGTACATCACTCTCCCAAAGATACACCAAACCAGACCTCAGTGTGGGGGGAAGGAGAGGAGCAGGGCTGCGTGATGCAGACTGACCCAGCTGGTGTGCCATGTTGATGGGGCCAGGCCGCCAGGCCGTGCCCTGGTCTCCCCCTGTCCTGCAGGAGGCCTCCTGGACAGCGGCTCAGTCTGCTCCAATTAGGGCTCCCAACCGGCCAGACCAGGCAGGCAGCAGATGCTTCCACGGCGCCTGGAAGGTGGAGTACAGGGGGAGGGAGGGGAGAGACGGTAGTGGTCAGGGGAATACACTTAGAAGATGGGCGGATAGAGCGGCGGATTCACTGATGTGGGAGAAAATGGAGGAAGATTATTGAAAAATCCATCTTTTCTCCAAGAATCTCACATCATTGGCACATTGCATGAATAAATTATGATGATGAGCAGGAAGAGAAGGATAATGGTAATGATGAAAATGATGACTTACCCTTCTCAACCCACACAAGGAATGAGATCGCTCCAGTATTTGCTTATGATATGAATCCTTTAACTGAAACTATTGAATGCCCCACACCACCATCTAGATTCCTAGTATAATTGCATTGCTTGGATTGAACAAGGAATTTAGTCCTCTATTTATTTGTGTTTGTTTGCCTTGACTCTCTGGCGGCAGACGTGAGTCGTCGAGGCAGAGGAGCCAGTTAATTAAACAGCTCTTAATTTCTTCTCAACTTCACAGTCCGTCGGGTGGACACCACGGCTCAGTAGGCTGTGCTAACCACGAAGCTCTCTTGCTAAAACTGACACCAATGCCTTACCTTGGTGAGTTTTTTCATGTGTTGTATGGTTAATGTTGTGTTTACGACACTGAAGGATTGTGTTCTTTGACATGCGTACCGAAAATGTCGTTGGTGCTTTGGGTTAGATAAGAGAGTTAAACGTTAACTAGTTGTCCCTAGTTTTCTGTCATAATAGCGAGCCATACAGGTGATTCTGTCATCAAGGTGCTTTTTAGTCAGTCTGCAACAGGATTCAAGGCCTGGCCTTGGATCTCTTCCCTATCCCCTTTTAGATATTGGAGTGGGTTGTTGTTCCTGCAACTTTCAAACAAGAAGATAATCTTTGGAGAAGTTGTAAACTTGTAAGGTCAGGAGCTAGAAGTGAAACACGGCAGTTCAGCAGATTTCTGGGGCCCTAATCTTCTTAAGAAGGATGGACCTTATCAGAGGAATAAGGATTCCAGTAATTGCTTTCCCTCTCTCCCTTCTTTTCTCTCTCCCCTTGCCTATTTTCTGAAAACTTATCCCAGTGTATTGTTCTTGGCAGAGCCTTAGAACATTCCCCCCTATTGAGGGCCATCTGCTAATGTGTTGTAATTAGCAATGAATTGAAACGGGGCGTTTGGAGAACAGCGTAGCTAGCAGAATGCTAAATGCTCCATTTAAGTTTGCTAGCGTTCTGCTCTCCACTGGTTGATTGACAGGGGAGACATCCAATGGGGTGGCCTGGGCAGACTCTCGGGGTCTGGGTCACATAAGTGGAGCCAGGGAAAGGCTGTTTTTGTTTTGACAGCAGGCAGATTGCTTTAATTAATTATCTCTCCGCTGGTTGCTCGCTAATGCGGAATGATTATGCTGGCCGAAACAAAAGGCTCATTAAGCAGGTGTGTTTTGATGACATTCGCAATTTGGCTTTGGTTCGCAACGCGTGTGCACACATCAGTGTGTTCATGTTTGTGTTAGAGAGAGAGAGAGAGAGAGAGAGAGAGACAGATAGACAGACAGACAGCAGACAGACGGACGGACGGACGGACGGACGGACGGACGGGCGGGCGGGCGGGCGGGCGGGCGGACGGGCGGGCGGACGGACGGACGGACGGACGGACGGACAGACAGACACGTGAAAGAGAGAGAGTGAAATGATAGTGTAAAGGGGAGAAATTGCGCCACACTGCTCATCCACAATATCAAGCTGTCAGTCAGTCACTTAGTCCCCCTGCTCTGGCTGACTGGCTCCTCAGCTCCTCAGGGACAAGGCTGCACACCATGGCCAAACAGGCTGTACTCCATCACCACCACCACCACAGAGGAACAGCAGCCCTCTCTTGAGGAATGAAGAGAGACATCAGAATGGAGCGCTATTCATATTTGGAGATGGAGTAACAGGGCATGGAGTCAGAGTGAACTAAAGCGTCCCTCTCTCTCCCCCGATTATCTCAGGTTCCACAAAGCTGATAGCATTTTGGCTGAGTAAACAATCACAGGGCTGAACCAGATGTAGTCTAAAGGGAATATGGTATGTTCCTCTCATCACACACACAGCCTTTACTATCATCCTCCACAGACCTCCTAAAGCCTACCAAGCAGGACCCTGGCCAGCTGTGGCTTGCTTATAGAGGGTCCCCATCCCCAAATCTGATGGGACAGACAGACTCCATCTGGCCTGCACTCTTTCTCTCCCTCTCTCTGCACCTCCTGCTGCTAACCATCCCAGACCAGACACCTCTTTTACCAACAGGGTCCAACTGAATGAATATAGCATTTAATTGAATCTAGAACATCAGCCAAATCTCTGTGTGGCAAGGTTGGACACAGGCAGTCAGTTTGTTGTGTAGTCACAGGGATGAACACCACAGTGACTCTGTGTAAAATAAATGGCGCTGTAGATACCATGACCTCCCTGCTTCCCTCCCTGTCTCTCCCATCCTCTCTTTCTCTCATCCTCCCTTCGTCCTCCACCCTGCATACTCCTTAAATTAAATGGTATCATAACCTCCCTCCCTCCTTCCCTCCCTTCCTCTCATACATACTCCATTTCTCCACTCCATTTCTGCACAATGTGCTCCTGTAGATTAGGACATGTATTGGGCTTTCAATCACCCTGGTGACTAACCAGGAGGGAATATACCAGCACCTCGCTCCATTGTCTGTGTTTGAGTACGACATTGAGGCGCAGCCAAGCCTGTGCTAATCTAAAGCTAGCCATGCACACAGCGACAGGGAACCTAGCTAGCTGTGGCATGCTGACACACACACCACACCAACGAGTTTGGTGGAGCCGCAATCTAAATCTCTTAGCCGCAGGTTTGAACTCTTAGTCTCGCTTAGCAGAGCCAGACTAGCAGGTTTTCTTTCTTTTTTTTGTGCAAATTCCACCGAGGAGGAGGAAGAGGTGCTCCAGGTGTCACTACATGCACTGTGGATGACAGCCTGCGGCTCAGACTGTATTTCCATAGCTATCTCTCTATGCGTTGTGCCTAAAAGCATTAAAAGCGTTTGTGCCTGTCTGCTTCTCCTCTTAACTCTGACAATATGGAGATGTGTTCAGAAGTAAGAGAAACACACTCTGCAATCCACACACTTGATAGTAGAGGTGCAGTAGGTCAGTCCAACACTCAAAATGGAGAGTTGAGATAGTAGTAATAGCATTCTTCTGTCTGTCAGTGAGGTGTGTTTTCATGATATGAAAGCCATATCAAAGCTTTTCTCTGCTCCGATGGATGGAGAAATCTCATTGTTATCTTTCTCACGTCGGTCCTCCCTCTCTCTTTCTCTCTCTCTCTCCCCTCAGACTCTCACGGGATGGATCTGTTTGCGGTAGCAGTGCATGAGTTTGGTCATGCTATTGGCCTGGCCCACACTTCAGCCATAGAGTCCATCATGAGGCCGTACTACCAGGGCCCTGTGGGGGACCCACTCAAGTACAACCTCCCCTATGAGGACAAGGTCCGTGTCTGGCAGCTCTACGGTACGTACCTCAAATCTCCTCATCATCATGGGAAAAATGCTGCTAAGGGGTATACAGTACATAGCGACATAACACCACAGCTGCTTCTTACCCCGCAATGTTTCCCAACACTGTGAGTAATACATACAGTGCATTCAGAAAGTATCCAGACCCCTTGACTTTTTCCACATTTTGTTATGTTACAGCCTTATTCCTAAATTGATTAAATAGTTTTTTTCCCTCAATCTACACACAATACTCCATAATGAAAACGCAAAAACAAGTTTTTCGATTTTTTTTTGTGCAAATTTATAATAAAAAAACTAAACTGAAATATCACATTTACATAAGTATTCAGACCATTTACTCAGTACTTTGTTGAAGAACCTTTGACAACGATTAAAGCCTTGAGTCTTCTTAGGTATGACACTACAAGCTTGGCACACCTATATTTGGGGAGTTTCTCCGATTCTTCTCTGCAGATCCTCTCAGGCTCAGTCAGGTTGGATGGGGAGCGTCGCTGCACAGCTATTTTCAGGTCTCTCAAGAGATGTTCGATTGGATTCAAGTCCGGGGCTGGTCGGGCCGCTCAAGGATATTCAGAGACTTGTCCTGAAGCCACTCATGCATTGTCTTGGCTGTGTGCTTAGGATCATTGTCCTGTTGGAAGGTGAACCTTCGCCCCCAGTCCGAGGTCCTAAGCGCTCTGTACTTTGCTCCGTTCATCTTTCCCTTGATCCTTACTAGTCTCCCAGTCCCTGCCGCTGAAAAACATCCCCACAGCATGATGTTGGTACCCTTCCCCAGATTTGTGCCTGGACTAGAAACCGATTCAACATCTCTGGAGAGACCTGAAAATTGCTGTGTAGCACCGCTCCCCGTCCAACCTGACAGAGCTTGAGAGGATCTGCAGAGAATAATGGGAGAAACTCCCCTAATACAGATGTGCCAAACTTGTAGCGTCATACCCAAGAAGACTTGAGGCTATAATTGCTGGCGAAGGTGCTTCAACAAAGTACTGAGTAAAGGGTCTAAATACTTATGAAATTGTGCATTTTCAGTTGTTTGTTTTTGCTTTGCCATTATAGGACAATGACCCCAAGTGTGTAGATTGACGAGGAGGGGGGGACAATTTAATCCATTTTAGAATAAGGCTGTAACGTAACAAAATGTGGAAAAAGTCAGTCTCAATACTTACCAAATACACTGTATATATACCTGCCTATCTATCTACCTCTCCCCTTCTCTCTCTCTCTCTACCCCCTCTATCCATTGTCTTGACGTTGGCCTGGGGGTAGGTTTATGACAGTCATAAATACCTCTTCCCCCTTTTTTCCTCTCTCTACCCTACTGAGGTTACATTTGAAAACCCCTTGGTTAACATAGAGATTCTGGGAACATCAGAAGGTGGGGGGAAATGAACTATATTCTGGTAATCCGACCAATTGAACATATGCAGTGGTACTTAATGAATATGATGTCAGTTTGGTTGTCATCTGAGACATTCTCATCGATGATACGATGACATAAACTCTACAGTGGAAAGTCTACACATCAGAGTAATCAGATTCACATGGAATTGTTGTTCAATTTAAATGTTTGAATATAAAATTATTGGTGAAAAGATTACATGTAATTTTAGCTTCCAAATGAGAGATTTGGGTTTTCATGAGGTAAGGGCTCTGCTCAATCAGTGGCCTGCCCCTGTGAAGAGACATGGGTTATAAAACTTTTCAGACACACCCTTCTCGCTCCACTATATAAAGCCTTGACGAAAATGTAACCTCCTGTTCCAAGTACGTGAGGTCTGCAGCCTCTGCGTTAAAAGGACTAACATGTCAACTACAGAACTAAGCCAACCTCAGCGTGAGTTTTGGTTGGCGAATGGTATGAACTTTAAACTCTTATTCACTACAGAAGTGATACCTCCTAGCTGTTGAGTTAGCCACCGCAGCTGCAAACGCGGGCTAGGAAAGAACAGACAGAGTATCCCGTCCACCACACAACGACATTACTACAACGTATCTATTTGACCACCAGAGACATTCTTCAAAGGACTCGGTTTGGCAACACAGCCTTCCATCTACCACCAACCTACCGAAGCGCAGCTCAGAGTAAATATTTATTGCATTTTCCTTTTCCAAATGGGCGGTAATTTAGAATGCATAAGATACTGTATTTACGATAGCACAGCTTCTCCCTTTGTTCCTCAGTCTTCCCGCTCTTTCACTCAAACTCAGCCCCTTTTCTTTTGTGTAACCAGCTGTCATATCTGTTCTGCCCGCTAGGGACGTTTTCCTTTATGATGTAATTTGTAATCAAGGTATAATTCATTCTGTGTATATTTAATTCTATGTGATTAGTTAGGTATTTAGTAAATACATCATTAAACCCAATTTTGTATTGCTGATTCAACTTGTTAGCCAGGGTTCGTGAAGATAACCAAGAATTTACAACTTTCAGATGAGACTGAATTAAGGTGACGATTAATATTGACTGCTATTGATTTAAAATATTACTAGGTCTTTAAGAGTTTATTCGGAAGATAACAGCTCTATAAATATTATTTTGTGGTGCCCCGACTCTCTAGTTAATTACATTTACATGATTAGCTCAATCAGGTAATATTAATTATGGAGAAAGGATTTTATAGAATAGCATGTCATATCACTTAATCCGGCATAGCCAAAGAGGAGGAATCTAAAATACAATGAAGTTTTCATTTTGATTCAGCCTGTATAAAATTGAAAAGCAGATTACATAATATACCAAGTTTATTGTACACATTTTTGGAGTGATAGAGACAAGCATTATTGGGTGTGTGTGTGCTATTCCCCGCCTCTGTGTTGTTCTCTGACGTAGTCAGTGGGTAACGTAAGCGAATACATTTCTGTATGAGGGCTGATAAAGCTAATGATAGAAATATGAGAAATAAAGCATTTGGCCAAACGCAGGGCTATTTCTGCCTTGCGCGTTACAAACGCGGATAGGCTCGGTCATTATTAATTTCTAGAGCGAGGACAAAGAGCCAGCCGATTGAAATTCAGGAGATATAAGCTTGACCAGCAATAGATATCCCTGTCTCTCTCACATTTCCTCGCAAGTAGACCACGGTGTATTTCGTTGTTTGCCGCGTGTTCCGGTTAAAACATCGTCAAAAAGGGTTTGAACATAATACGTTATAAGTAAAACCTTTCCCTTGCCAAGGGAATCCTATGTGCTGCATTTTCAGATACAAAGGAGGGTTCAAATCAAATCAAATCAAATCAAATTTTATTTGTCACATACACATGGTTAGCAGATGTTAATGCGAGTGTAGCGAAATGCTTGTGCTTCTAGTTCCGACAATGCAGTAATAACGAGCAAGTAATCTAACTAACAATTCCAAAAAAAAACTACTGTCTTATACACAGTGTAAGGGGATAAAGAATATGTACATAAGGATATATGAATGAGTGATGGTACAGAGCAGCATAGGCAAGATACAGTAGATGATATCGAGTACAGTATATACATATGAGATAAGTATGTAAACCAAGTGGCATAGTTAAAGTGGCAAGTGATACATGTATTACATAAGGATGCAGTCGATGATATAGAGTACAGTATCAACGTATGCATATGAGATGAACAATGTAGGGTAAGTAACATTATATAAGGTAGCATTGTTTAGTGGCTAGTGATATATTTACATCATTTCCCATCAATTCCCATGATTAAAGTGGCTGGAGTAGAGTCAGTGTCATTGACAGTGTGTTGGCAGTAGCCACTCAATGTTAGTGGTGGCTGTTTAACAGTCTGATGGCCTTGAGATAGAAGCTGTTTTTCAGTCTCTCGGTCCCAGCTTTGATGCACCTGTACTGACCTCGCCTTCTGGATGACAGCGGGGTGAACAGGCAGTGGCTCGGGTGGTTGATGTCCTTGATGATCTTTATGGCCTTCCTGTAGCATCGGGTTGTGTAGGTGTCCTGGAGGGCAGGTAGTTTGCCCCGGTGATGCGTTGTGCAGACCTCACTACCCTCTGGAGAGCCTTACGGTTGAGGGCGGTGCAGTTGCCATACCAGGCGGTGATACAGCCCGCCAGGATGCTCTCGATTGTGCATCTGTAGAAGTTTGTGAGTGCTTTTGGTGACAAGCCGAATTTCTTCAGCCTCCTGAGGTTGAAGAGGCGCTGCTGCGCCTTCCTCACGATGCTGTCTGTGTGAGTGGACCAATTCAGTTTGTCTGTGATGTGTATGCCGAGGAACTTAAAACTTGCTACCCTCTCCACTACTGTTCCATCGATGTGGATGGGGGTGTTCCCTCTGCTGTTTCCTGAAGTCCACAATCATCTCCTTAGTTTTGTTGACGTTGAGTGTGAGGTTATTTTCCTGACACCACACTCCGAGGGCCCTCACCTCCTCCCTGTAGGCCGTCTCGTCGTTGTTGGTAATCAAGCCTACCACTGTTGTGTCGTCCGCAAACTTGATGATTGAGTTGGAGGCGTGCATGGCCACGCAGTCGTGGGTGAACAGGGAGTACAGGAGGGGCTCAGAACGCACCCTTGTGGGGCCCCAGTGTTGAGGATCAGCGGGGAGGAGATGTTGTTGCCTACCCTCACCACCTGGGGGCGGCCCGTCAGGAAGTCCAGTACCCAGTTGCACAGGGCGGGGTCGAGACCCAGGGTCTCGAGCTTGATGACGAGCTTGGAGGGTACTATGGTGTTGAATGCCGAGCTGTAGTCGATGAACAGCATTCTCACATAGGTTAGCTTGCATGAGGTGCTAAAGCTAACAAGAGAAAATAGCCATTTTGTTTTCTTGTGCCACGTTGAAATTCCTCCGCCTTGCGGAACGGAAGTCCCGCCTGGATTGTTCCGTTTGATTTCAGCGTGTGAAATCATTGACCACTGAAGTGTGCCCTAATATATTCGTTCATGAAGAATTATTCAGGTCACACTCAAGTCATGACTTATGATATTCAGACGGATATCAATGTCTTCTCCAATTGAACTAATAAGTGTAAATCTGGCCATTTACATTCTGAAATAGATCTTTTAAATAGTATCCAAATTGATGAGTTTCTAAATAAGACATTGTAAACTTTTTCCAAACTAACCTAGATGAAACAACTTCTCAGGTTATTTAAAGTTTAAATCCCAAATAGGTCTTATTTATCATTAAATTGATCAATCAGTAAAATTTGTTTTTTGCAAAACCATTCAGTAATCCAGTACTGACAGAAGCCCCGCCCCAGAGGGAATCCCATATGGCTTCGGCCTTATAAGGAGAAGTGTACCACAGTGTTGAATATTCCCAACATTAGATCTACTGTTTACACTTATGATATCCAATCAATGGAGATATCCAATCAATGCAGCGATACCAACCCTAATTATGCCATTAGAGAAAAAACTGCTGAAATTGCGAACGCTCTCCAAAATCAACCATCAAACACAGGCTTTGTGACGGTTCTCCCCACTTTTGCACTGATGTATCGCCATAAAAATGTGGCATCGGACCAATACCACAGTGCACAGCCGAAGCACGTGCCAGACATGGCTAACATGAGGGGACAGGTGGAGAGAACTGAGCAACTATTGACACAAGCAGGAAATGAAAACATTCTGCTAGTCAAGGATCTGCGTTTGAAATCTGAACAATTAAAAGTAATTGCAAATACTTATGACGATGAACGAGCACAAACTCTTCAACAAAATCGTTGTCTCCAGGAACCACTCGATTAAGCCAAAACTAAATATGATGTAGTCCACTCCAAACTAGATAAATCTGTCGAGTTATTTACAAACAGGAGCGCACAATTTGATCACATGCAGGCAGTTTTGTCGAATGTTACACAAGGTAACAATGTTCTACTCCAAATTCTGCAGACTAAAGACAACGAATTAGTGAACACAATGACTAAGTTGGAGGACAAATCAGCAGAACTCATTGAAGTCGCTGACCAAATGAATGATGAGAGAACTCGGGTGATGAAGATGGAAATCTTGATTTCTAAGCAAGCGGAAGAAATCTCATCACTGAATCTCTCGCTCCGTACTCAAGACCTCTATCTGCAAATCATGACAGATAAGTTTGAGACCGAAAGGAGCAAGTGCGACACTCACATGTCCAAAATCAGTACTCTAAGCACTCAAGTGGACTCTGAAATGCAGCAGAATGCCACCCTTAGGTACCATCTGGAGGAAATCTAGAATGGTCACGCTCCTCAGCGTGACTACCCATCCCAAGCAACCGGAGCCCTGTACTCAAAGGAGTGAAGACGATAGGTTTCAGACATTGCCTCCATTAAGTGTCCCTCAGTCTTCTCCTCTTGGCCATTCTGCACTGAGTAATATGGAGCCTCTTGGCCAACAAAGCCAAAGCTTGGCTTCTCCTCTTGGCCTTTTGGCCCCAATTTCCCCACAGGATGAAGCCAACCCTCTCCGCTCACAAACTCATCAAGAATTTCCCCAACTTTGACCCCGTTCCAGGTCAGCCAAACAATACTGACACGTTCCTAGCGACATAGAGGATGCGTTGGATGGCTACCCGAACATTACGGGTTCTGACAGGGTTTACCTGTTGAAGCGAACGTAGAATAGACACGTGATGAGGTTCATTCGCCTACAACAGCAACACGTGCTAAATGACTACGCTAAACTTGCCACAGCTTTGAAATTAGAATTCAGTGGTTCTGCAACTCGCAAACACGATAGCTCACTGGCTAACACGGTCAAACAAGCTCGGAATGAACACGCCCAAGCTTACTATCATAGGCTTCTTTCAGCTTACTTTGGCCTACTCGCTGAAACAGGCATGGAAGACCTGTTACCATTTAAACAAATGTTCCTGTCGAACATGTATCCCACCTTCATTACCTACTTGGGCCCTGCAGCCCACATATACTTGCCTATCTTACAACTCAGAGAGCTTGCAAGCACAGCTTTTGAGGCATCAAAAGCTCGCAATGCTAAGAGCCCTGACCACTCTGTTTTGAAGTTTGACCAGGAGCACTCACTCCAGTCAGAGGGTGAATTATCAGGTATTGGAGCGTTAAGAGATGACGCACAACAACAGTTTCTATCATGAAACCGGTCGAAATAACTGTAAAGTACGTCACCATCAAAACGACTACCGCTACAATCGACCTGTTCACTACGTTCCTGCACCCAACCCACACAGAGTGTCAGAGCACAAGGGTAACAAAGGGTTGAAGGATGATCAAAACGTAGACCAATGTTCTCCAGAAGTTCCACTACGTGAAGAACTAAAGCGAGAAGCATTTGAGAAAAGGATAAAAGATAAGTCACAAGGACTAGACGGGGGATTACCAGACACCAGGTCCGCAGGAATTAACACCCATAGCAAGGACGTTAAAATTCAAATCTCTCCCGCTCTCACTCGGATACCAACACCACCCGGTGGTGGGGGGGTCCCAAGACACAAATTGGGGGAATAGTAGTCCAGACCCATGATGAGCCTTATCGAGGCCGGTGGGGGGGGTTCGAGACTATGGACAATACCGTATGAGGCCGCCAGAGCATAAATCAAATCTAGTTGTAAACTCCCATTTGAGAACAGTGAGGAGCAGACAGGCCCCTAGACGGGGATTATCTTAGAACACATCTAAGATAGTACTGAGGTGTACCACACTGGTCGTAAAGGAAGTCCAGTGGACATGTCCACCTCCAAAGCAAATGGCAACAATAATCATTCCTTGCCATGTGTAGTAGTCACTACAAGACAACTAGTAAAATGCTCTAATCATGTATTCCTGTAGGATAACATTTCAGAATAAATCGGTAGGACAACTGGACCCCTTGAGTACCAGTACCACAGTCAGTCCAGCAACACTCAGTAAGAGGATTAGTAACCTCACAAGTTAAATTGCTATTGATAATAGCAACATAGGAGTCACTCAGAGTGCAACACGGGGAAGGGAATCTCCATTGCAATCTTCCAATGGTTACACACGCCACTAATAAATAGAACCCTCCGTTCAGGAGAAAAGTTATTAGGAGTCATGAACCACGATCACACCACGTACTACTGGTCTAATACTTAGAGTACTTCCGTCATGAGGTTAGCTCCTCCGTGGATAACATAGCTATGAAGTGGACTTCTTCATACCTACCACCACTACAATAGTGGAAGACAGTGACTGGTAGTAAAACCACTACAGACTCCCTCGACACCAATTCTGACTGACCTCCAGGCATTGACCTGACAATTACCTGACTACGTCAGACTCATTCTGAACAAGTTGTAATCTGCCAGGATACTTGGTTTCCTTCCCTTGACATGTGCGCTTGCGTAAGCATAAACGCACTTGCACAACGAAACATCCAATTAGGATTTATGCTAGGATCACTTAAGGGTCCGAGCAAAATACCAGCCTTAGTAAAGTTGAACATTTATTTTGAGGCCTTTAACTCTACCGCAACAGTACTCTCTGCTACAGTTTTCTCCCCAGAAGTCCATAGGTCATCCCTGTAGACTGCCCAAAACTAGTGCCTTACAGCTGTAGACTTAACATATAGTTATCAACTTAGGATAGTACCCTAAGCAACACCCCGCAAATTAGGAAAGCCCTAGATATGACATTAGACAATGCCATGATAGGGTCATTTTGCCAAGACCATGGACGTAGATGGAATACAGTCCAATTAGATGATTAAGGGGGCATAACTATATTTTGTTTTGTTTATGCTTTCATTCATTTTGTTTCATTTTCTTCGGCACGTAGAAAGTGACAGAGCCATAAACAATTTCAGTTAGTGCCACAACGCCGCTCATTTGGGAGGAAATGTAATGATATATTTAATGAGTGTGTGTGCGTTGTTAACATCTGCCTAAGTACCTGCCCAGATCTTCCAGTCTGGACGACCAGACGATGGGTCCGGAATGGCGATCCCAATCCGGACATCCGCTGCCCAGCCATGGAGCGGACTTCTTCATTTGCAGACACCCTACCCGGGTCGACCACACCAGAGGGGGGACTGCAACAGCGATCACCAATTGGACATCTGCTGCCCAGCCATGGAGCGGAAACCCTACCCGGGTCGACCACCAGATGGAGACCACAACGATGGTCCACAACCAGGACAACCCACGGTCATTTTTCTGTTGGTTTGCAACATGCAGGTTAATCGCAAGATTGAACCCAACATTGGGGGACTGTCATGACATTGGCCTGGCGGTAGGTTTATGACAGTCATAAATACCTCTTCCCCCCTTTTTCCTCTCTTTACCCTACTGATGTGACATTTGAAAATCCCTTGGTTAACATAGAGATTCTGGGAACATCAGAAGGTGGGGGGAAATGAACTATATTCTGGTAATCCGACCAATTGAACATATGCGGTGGTACTTAATGAATATGATGTCAGTTCGGTTGTCATCTGAGACATTCTCATCGATGATACGATGACATAAACTCTACAGTGGAAAGTCTACACATCAGAGTAATCAGATTCACATGGAATTGTTGTTCAATTTAAATGTTTGAATATAAAATTATTGGTGAAAAGATTAAATGTAATTTTAGCATCCAAATGAGAGATTTGGTTTTTCATAAGGTTAGGGCTCTGCTCAATCAGTGACCCGCCCCTGTGAAGAGACATGGGTTATAAAACTTTTCAGACACACCCTTCTCGCTCCACTATATAAAGCCTTGATGAAAATGTAACCTCCTGTTCCAAGTACGTGGGGTCTGCAGCCTCTGCATTAAAAGGACTAACATGTCAACTACAGAACTAAGCCAACCTCAGCGTGAGCTTTGGTTGCGAATGGTATGAACTTTGAACTCTTATTCACTACAGAAGTGATACCTCCTAGCCGTTGAGTTAGCCACAGCAGCTGCAAACGCGGGCTAGGAAAGAACAGACAGAGTATCCTTCTACCACACAATGACATTACTACAACGTATCCATTTGACCACCAGAGACATTGTTCAAAGGACTCGGTTTGGGAACACGGCCTTCCATCTACCACCAACATACCGAAGCGCAGCTCAGAGTAAATATTTATTGCATTTTCCTTTTCCAAATGGGCGGTAACTTAGAATGCATAAAATACTGTATTTACGATAGCACAGCTTCTCCCCTTGTCCCTCAGTCTTCCCGCTCTTTCACTCAAACCCAGCCCCTTTTCTTTTGTGTAACCAGCTGTCTTATCTGTTCCGCCCGCTAGGGACGTTTTCCTTTATGACGTAATTTGTAATCAAGGTATGATTCATTCTTTGTATATGTAATTCTGTGTGATTATTTAGTAAATAAATAATTAAACCCAATTTTGTATTGCTGATTCAACTTGTTAGCCAGGGTTCGTGAAGATAACCAAGAATTTACAACTTTCAGATGAGACTGAATTAAGGTGACGATTAATATTGACTGCTATTTATTTAAAATATTACTAGGTCTTTAAGAGTTTATTCGGAAGATAACAGCTCTATAAATATTATTTTGTGGTGCCCCAACTCTAGTTAATTACATTTACATGATTAGCTCAATCAGGTAATATTAATTACGGAGAAAGGATTTACTAGAATAGCATGTCATATCACTTAATCTGGCACAAATCAGAACACCTCTTGCCTAGCTACTCATATATGATTATTTTATACCTGTCCCTCCACACGCCTACCTCACTTATACTAGACATACATCAATGGACTGGTATTCTGCCATCCCTTCTATGTGCATATACTGTGCAGAGAATCCTAGTGGTACTATATACATTAACTGTCTAATCTACAGGCGCAGACCTCCCCACCACCACCCCTCAAACCTCTCAATGCAAATGTCTCCTAGAATTACCCATGATTCCTAATGGGACGTGTCCTCCCATCCCTTAATGCAACATGGCGGTGTAGAGCAGGAAACCCAAGGCCTCGGCACAGGAAGCAGAATTGATTAGTTTGTATGCAGTGATAATTGATTTAATTAATTATTAGTGGAGAGATTGCTTTAATTGGTCATCCCTGTGGCACAGACCCTGCTTATCACTGTGTGCCATGCTACTGAGAGAGGGAGGAGACGAAGACGGATAGGTGAGGGGTGATGAGAAGAGAGGGAGGAAAGGAAGACTGATAGGCGAGAGGGGATAAGTGGCTGGGGGAGAAGGGAAGAGACTGGAGAGGTAACAGGCAAGGTAGGACAAAGAATAGAGAGAGAGGTGAAATAGAGGGAAAGGAAGGGATGGAGAGAGAGGTGAGATAGGAGACAGGGAAAGGAGAGAGAGGTAAGATAGAGACAGGGAAAGGAAGGGAGAGAGAAAACATATTGAATCATGCTGCCGCTGTAGAGTGGGGCTGTATGCTTGGAATGTGTGTATGTGAATGTGGGGTTGTGTGTCTCTAAGTACAGTTAAATTGACCCTTGACCTCTCGTCCTTCCCAGGGGTGAGCGATTCAGTGTCACATACGGCCCAGCCAGATGACCCCTCCCAGACCGCTGACCCACCTGTACTACTGGACCTCCCTGAGAACAGATCTACTGTCGCGTGAGTCACACCCACACAAACACACACACACACACACATACACCTTAGCACTCCATATAATATATCTGCTGACACACATACACTCACCCACTCATATACACTCACCCATTCACATACACTCACCCACTCACATACACTCACCCACTCACATACACTCAGAGGCCAGTTTATTAGGTACTTCACCCCTTTCACGAAAATGGTTCACCCCTACAGACAGTGAGTCAGGTGGCTGTGGCTTGCTATATAAAGCAGGCAGACGAGCATCATTGAGGCAGTTACTGTTTGATTGAACTATAGAAAGGGAAAAACGAGTGACCTAAGCGACTTTGAGCGTGGTATGATCGTCAGTGCCAGGCGCGCCGGTTCCGGTATCTCGGAAACAGATGGCCTCCTAGGCTTTCACGCACGACAGACAGTCTCTAGAGTTTACAGAAAATGGCGTGACAAGCTAAAAACATCCAGTCAGCATCAGTCCTGTTAGCAAAAACAGCTCGTTGATGAGAGGTCAAAGGAGAATGGCAATAATCGTGCAAGCTAACAGATGGGCCACAAGCAGGAAAATAACTATGCAGATCAACAGTTGTGTGCAGAACAACATCTCGGAAAGCACAACTTATCTATCTTATCTTGTCACGGATGGGCTATTGCAGCAGACGACCACACCGGGTTCAGCAAAACAAAAATAAGTAGCTCCAGTGGGAACACTATCAACAAAACACTGGACAATTGAGGAGTGGAAAAATATTGCCTGGTCCGACAAATCACGGTTCCTGACGGAAGAGTTAGGATTTGGCGCAAGCAGCATGAGTCCATGCCCCCATCCTGCCTGGTGTCAACTGTACAGGCTGGTGGTGTTGGTGCAGTGGGGAATGTTTTCCTGGCAGACGTTAGGACCCTTAGAACTGTACCAATTGAGTAATGTTTCCATTCCCCGAAGAATTCAGGCTGTTCTGGAGGCAAATGGGGCCTGACCCGGTACTAGATGGGTGTACCTAATAAACTATACTCTCTGTTTCCAGACTGTTCTGCAGTTCAGCGAGTTTGGACATTGTCACAATGCCGCAGAGAGAGATAACAGTCCTTGTTTCCAAGTGTGCTCAGTATTACATTTGTATGTTTATACCACACCACGTCGCCAGTGTTCACACACCAGACTACACAGCACTCAACAGCAAGTGTCAGAACAGAAGCCCTGAGAAAATAATAGATTTTCATACTTGACTGGTAGCAAGTGGATACTTTGTCCTCTTTTTTGTTCTTTTTCCCCACTCCTCCCTGTAGCTTTCCCTTATCATTTCTCGTCCACTCCATCTTGCAGGATGATGTGTGTGTGGACAAGGTGGATTTAGCCTGACAAAGGTCACTAATATAGTCCTCTCTGCGCTCCTCTGTTAATACTCCCTGAATAGAGATCTTTGTTAATAAGGAGCTAGGCGAGTTGCGTCTCACAAAAGCAGCCCTGTTGTGGTAATTGCCTCATCATTTGCAGCCCGGACACGTCAGGCGCTTAAAGTCAGTCATTAGCACGGGGATAATGCATGTGAGGACCTTGGTCTCCTGCGTCAGGACGATAACATCTCCCCGGATGTTTGGCCTGTTTTTTTAAGTGACACATACACTCAGTAGATAAACACACAAGCATAGTGTGCATGAGCACACATAAACACAAACAGAGACACACACACAATGGTTTAAGATTGGAAGACACTGATTTAGACTGGTATAGTGACTGGGGATAGAGAAGTGGTTTGGTGTACATTCTGTTTTAGTTTCTTTAATTAATTCCCCCCCCCCCTCTCTCTCTTCCTCTCTTAGGCCAGCACGAGATTCCCCTGACAGGTGCACCAGTCACTTTGATGCAGTGGCCCAGATTCGCGGGGAGGCCTTCTTTTTTAAAGGTACAGAGATGGGCCAGAGGGAGAGAGAACAGTTTGTGGCATTACCTGCGATCAATATAAAAGGCAGCCAAGCATCTCTCTCAGAGTTCCACACACACCTTCACACTCAACAGACGGACAGATAGACAGACCCTGGAGGGGCCCATGGTCCCATGTTGACTGTAAAACTATATGGTTTGAATTGAGGAGATTCTTAATTAACATATGTTAACCTCAAGAGATCTCGATGGTAATATAAAAAGTTTTATTTGGCCTGTATGTTATGGACGATGTTAATAGCTTGTAGAGCTGCAGATGAAAAAGTATTATACAACGGGTGGGTCTAATCCTGAATGGTGATTGGTTAAAACCGAATTCTAGCCGGTGTCTATTCCACAAGTTACAACCGGCTAAATCTATGACGCTGAAATGCCTATTTACCCCGTCCCATCTAACTGCGCAGCCAGGCAATTTATGAACTTGATCTCCAGTAATCTCACATTTCTTTTAGAACAGCATTTAGATTTCAACAGCAGAACAGCAAGCAAGGGAACGTTGTCAGGCAGTATGGCAATGAAACATTTAGAACAACGACTGGGTCACGTCCAGAGATACAGAACAAAAATACTGAAAGACTGGGTCGCGTCTCTGGCAACCGAACCTATACAATGAATGACCAGCTGGCTTGGGTAGCAACCCTAGAATTGTGTCAGGACTATATCTTGTGGAAGGATGAAAGTATGAATACATTTATCAAAATAATATATATAATATATAATATAATATGTCAATCACTATTTGAATATGTTGGTAACATGTTGTATAAAAGTGATAATGACATTGAAACTGGTGTTTGGAGGATATATCGGCACAGTTTGCCGGCCCTCAACTTTTTCTTGGGCTTAACAACATCCGTGCCAATGGATCCTCCAAACACCGGCTCCTCTGGCATTATCACTTAAATAATACAGAGGCTGTGACCCAACTCAGACAAACTTAGACTAAATTTGTCCAACACAGATACTGGAAGCCAGGCTGAATCTGCCTCTCTGTGTTCGCTTGGTTGGTTCAGCCAGTTGAGTGCCTAACCGGGTAAAATCTCCTCTGTGGCATCCACACATGTTTGTCCTGTGGACCATTTGAATATGGACAACAGTGTAAACATTGACACACGGGATGTATACAAACACACACTTTTCACTAGCGTACACACATACAGTACACTCCCACACATACACAAGTTGTGTACACACATTCACACAAACACTTACACAAACGCTTAATCAGGCCGCGGGGCCAGACGGATTACCAGGACGTGTACTTAGAGCATGAGCGGACCAGGTGGCAAGTGTCTTCACTGACATGTTCAACCTCTCCCTGACTAGTCTGTAATACCTACGTTTCAAGCAGACCACCATAGTCCCTGTGCCCAAAAAAGCGAAGGTAACCTGCCTAAATGACTGCCGCCCCGTAGCACTCATTTCGGTAGCCATGAAGTGCTTTGAAAGGCTGGTCATGGCTCACATCAACACCATCCTCCCAGAAACGCTAGACCCACTCCAATTCGCAAACTGCCGCAATGGATCCACAGATGACGCAATCTCAATCATCCTCCACACTGCCCTTTCCCACCTGGACAAAAGGAACACCTATGTGAGAATGCTGTTCATTGACTACAGCTCAGTGTTCAGCACCATAATGCCCACAAAGCTCATCACTAAGCTAAGAACCCTGGAACTAAACACCTCCCTCTGCATCTGGATCCTGGACTTCCTGACTGGCCGCCCCCAGGTGGTGAGGGTAGGCAACAACACATCTGCCACGCTGATCCTCAACACGGGGGCCCCTCAGGGGTGTGTACTTAGTCCCCTCCTGTACTCTCTGTTCACCCATGACTACATGGCCAAGCATGACTCCAACACCACCATTAAGTTTGCTGACGACACAACGGTGGTTGGCCTGATCACCGACAACCGATGAGACAGCCTATAGGGAGGAGGTCAGAGACCTGGCAGAGTGGTGCCAGGACAACAAGCTCTCCCTCAACGTGAGCAAGAAAAAGTAGCTGATTGTGCACTACCCCCCATCGCCAACAAATTATCATGGTCCAAACACACCAAGACAGTCGTGAAGAGGGCACGACATCGCCTTTTCCCCCCAGGAGACTGAAAATATATGGCATGGGTCCCCAGATCCTCAAAACGTTTTACAGCTACTCCATCGAGAGCATCCTGACTGGTTGCATCACTACCCCCTGTATAGCCTCGTTATTGTTATTTTATTATGTTACTTTTTTGTTTGTTTTTTTGAATAACTTTGTACCCGTCCTCCTTTACCTATTTACCTACATTTATTTTCTTCCTACTTTCTCTCTCTTCCTCCTCATAGGGAAGTATTTCTGGCGTCTGACGCGGGAGAAGCACCTGGTGTCTCTGCGTCCGGCTCAGATCCACAGGTTCTGGAGAGGCCTGCCTACCAACCTGGACAGTGTGGACGCTGTCTACGAGAGACCTGGGGACCACAAGATAGTCTTCTTCAAAGGTACCCGACCCAGAAACCCAACCATGGTTGTGGTGGTGGCAAGGAGGTCAACCATATACCAACTATGTTACATCAACTATGAAAGGGAGTGTTGTGATGTAATTTAAAGGTTTTTGATTTGTCGAGGAGACTGTTATGACTATTATTTTGAAGTGTCAAGGCTGTTCAAATCAATGTGAAGGTGTTCTGAGAAAGATATGAAAAGAGGTCCATCAAGTGATGTGTCATTATGGGCTTTGAACTTTGTTAACGGTTTTATGGATGATAGAGAGCTTAAAAATGCAATCAACCTTACAAAATAACAAAAACAAGGACATCTCTCTTACACCTCTTGGTAAAAATATTTCTTTCTCTGTCTGTATTTCAAGGTCAATTGAATATTTTCATCACAAAACACATGTATTTTTTATTTATTTTTTGAGCCTACGGCACCTGGTATTTCCAGGCGGTCTCCCGACCCAGTACTGACCAGGTCCGACCCTAAACAGGTGTGTTCAGGGTGGTATGGCCACAAGCGTATTTTTCTTTCTCCCTGAATTTGGTCCCTTGGCTCATCTCTGTAACTCTTCAATGGGCTCGGGAGAGGCCAAGGTGTTTTCTGAAACATGACTCCCCTGGCCACCTATTTCTTATCACATTGCTCTCCAACCTGGATGTCAGCCGCACCAATGTGTCAGAGGAAACACCTTTCGACTGATGACCGGAGTCAGTGTACAGACGCCTGGCCCAGTCACAACATAATCCAGCCTCTCCAACAGAATCCAGGTAGAATCAGGAATTCCCCAGGGCAGCTATCTAGGCCACTTACTTTTTTCAATCTTTGAGTAAAGCCAGTGTGTCTATGTATGCAGATGACTCAACACTTTACACGTCAGCTACTACAGCAACTGAAATGACTGCAACACTTAACAAAGAGCTGCAGTTAGTTTCAGAATGGGTGTCAAGGCATAATTAGTCCTACATATTTCATTTGGAAATGTATTTGGAACAAATCATTCACTAAACCATAAACCTCAATTAAATCTTGTAATAAATAATGTGGAAATTGAGCAAGTTGAGGTGACTAAACTGCTTGGAGTAACCCTGGATTATAAACCGTCATGGTCAAAACATATTGATACAACAGTAGCTAAACGGGAGAGAAGTCTGTCCGTAATAAAGCCCTGCTCTACCTTCTTAACAGCACTATCAACAAGGTAGGTCCTACAGGCCCTAGTTTTGTCACACCTGGACTACTGTTCGGTCGTGTGGTCAGGTGCTACAAAGAGGGACTTAGGAAAATTGCAATTGGCTCAGTACAGGGCAGCACAGCTGGCCCTTAAATGTACACAGAGAGCTAACATTAATAATATGCATATAAATCTCTCCTGGCTCAAAGTGGAAGAGAGATTGACTTCATCAATACTTGTATTTGTGGGAGGTGTTGACATGTTGAAAACACAGAGTTGTCTGTTTAAACGACTAGCACATAGCTCAGACACGCAGGCGCAGACTATGGGAGGCGCACAGTACTACATAGAGCCATGACTCCATGGAACTCTATTCTACATCAGGTAACTGATAAAAGCAGTAGAATCAGATTTTAAAAACAGATACAAATACACCTTATGGACCACGGGGACTGTGAAGCAACACTAACATAGGCACAGAGACATGCACACACACACATGATAACCGACGCACTATACACACGTACACATGGATTTTATGCGGTAGTGGAGTAGGGGCCTGAGAGCACACACTTAGTATGTTGTGAAATCTGTTATGAATCCATTGTAATGTTTTTAAAATTGTGTAACTGCCTTAATTTTGTCAGACCCCAGGAAGAGTCAGCAGGTAATGGGGATCCATAATAAATACAAATAAATACAAGGAGTTTCTAGAGCACGATGAGCCAAGGAAAGCACCACCGTCAAACCCTCCCTTATCCCGGATGTCCAATTGTGCTCTGTTCTATGGGGCTCCCTATCACGTCCGATCTGCGCCACCCAGGACCCTCAAAACACATTTAATCACTTTCATTTGGTTGAGTTATCAAATTAGTTCTTTTTTTCTTCGGTTTGGTGCTATTTTCACAAGTATGTGGTGAATGCCCCCTATCTTATGTTCAGAACCTTTGATTGGGCATTCATTGGGGTTTCACACATCTTTCACCCCTGAGTCATTCATGCGAGTGTTTTCTGTTAATGAGAACATTTTGTTTAGTCACCAATACATAAGATAATGTTAAGCTCACCATTTAGTAATTTTAACTACCATTAAATCCAATGGCCAAAAATAAAAGATACACATTTCAAAACTGAATAGTAGATTTCCATATCAAATTTGGCTATAACTTGACATACACTATTTTTTAAATAATTTCTATCCAATGGCAGGATGTGAACATGTGGAGAAATGTCAGGCCCTGTGATAGACTATAGCGCCCTGTCCAGATGGTGTACTTGTACATCAAACAGCCTTGCCCAACAGAAACAGGAGACAGGCTTCTGCTCCGATGAGTTTCGGCTCGCACAAGCCAAGGCTACTTTTACAGTTTCATTATTCTTATGCAATACATACGTAGGAAAAACCATGACAAATAGGGGTATTGTAAAGCAGTTGGCTATTTTAAAAACATAGCACAGTGTTGTAGGCCATTTATTCCCCATGCAACATTGTCAAGATCACCTTTTCTATGTGACTTGTCAACTGATACAGAATCGCCTGTCTCTCTGCTTGAAATTCATCAGCTTACAGTGCAACAATGAAATTCAGATGAGTGGAATACTGTATATGCAAATCAAATATTAATTGTATTAGTCACATGCGCCGAATACAACAGGTGTAGACCTTACAGTGAAATGCTTACTTACGAGCCCCTAACCAACAATGCAGTTTAAAAAAATAAGGATAATAATAAGAAATAAAAATAACAAGTAACTAAAGAGCAGCAGTAAAATAACAATAGCGAGACTATATACAGGGAGGTACCGGTACAGAGTCAATGTGCGGGGGCACCGGTTAGTTGAGGTAGTATGTACATATAGGTAGAGTTATTAAAGTGACTATGCCTAGATGATAACAACAGAGAGTAGCAGCGGTGTAAAATAGGGGGGGCAATGCAAATAGTCTGGGTGGCCATTTGATTAGATGTTCAGGAGTCTTGGGGGTAGAAGCTGTTTAGAAGCCTCTTGGACCTAGACTTGGGGCTCCGGTACAGCTTGCCATGTGGTAGCAGAGAGAACAGTCTATGACTAGTGTGACTGGAGTCGTTGACAATTTTTAGGGCCTTCTACAACCCAGGTAAATCAGTGCATTGTATAATACACTATAATTCCAAATGGTAGCACATGGTGGCTATTTCCACTTTGTCCTACTGAAGCACCCTGGCTGATGGAGAAGAATGGTTTTATATATAATATATAATTTTACAGTGTACAGCAGAATCAAACTATATACGTTAACTAGGCAATACATCATTGTGGTTCAGTAGTTATCAGTTTTGAGCAGTTTAATTACTGTAAGTGATAGTTTATTGTATTGTTAACAAATTACAAGAAAATCATATCAAAAGTAAGGTAAATATAGCATTTTGAAAAGCAGATACATGTACTTAGAAATAGTGATTTGGTGCAGTGAACAAGTGGTGCAGTGAACAAGTGGTGCAGGGAACAAGTGGTGCAGTGAACAAGTGGTGCAGTGAACAAGTGGTGCAGTGAACAAGTGGTGCAGGGAACAAGTGGTGCAGGGAACAAGTGGTGCAGTGAACAAGTGGTGCAGTGAACAAGTGGTGCAGGGAACAAGTGGTGCAGGGAACAAGTGGTGCAGTGAACAAGTGGTGCAGGGAACAAGTGGTGCAGTGAACAAGTGGTGCAGGGAACAAGTGGTGCAGGGAACAAGTGGTGCAGGGAACAAGTGGTGCAGGGAACAAGTGGTGCAGGGAACAAGTGGTGCAGGGAACAAGTGGTGCAGGGAACAAGTGGTGCAGTGAACAAGTGGTGCAGTGAACAAGTGGTGCAGTGAACAAGTGGTGCAGTGAACAAGTGGTGCAGTGAACAAGTGGTGCAGGGAACAAGTGGTGCAGGGAACAAGTGGTGCAGTGAACAAGTGGTGCAGGGAACAAGTGGTGCAGGGAACAAGTGGTGCAGTGAATGTATTTATTGTATTCAGTCTATTGAAAATGTGCTTCGAGTTTTGAAACATGAGCCATTTTGATGACCTGTTTAGATTTTTGTGATTAGAGTTGTGAAAATGTACCACGTACTTCTGAAAATTGCACCAAAGTGATTGAAATAAAATGTAAACAACTTATCCAGTTAACTCTCGTTGATTGACGTTCCTTTGTCCTGCCTCCTCAGGACTAAAGTATTGGATATTCAAGGACAACAATGTGGAGGAGGGTTATCCTCGGCCAATCAGTGACTTTGGCCTGCCCATGGAGGGCGTGGACGCAGCCTTCGTGTGGCTCCACAACGACAAGACCTACTTCTTCAAGGACAACCACTACTGGCGCTATGATGACCATCTACGGCGTATGGATCTGGGCTACCCCAAAGACAGCACACTGTGGAAGGGGGTCCCGCCCCAACTAGACGACGCCATGCGATGGTCAGATGGTGAGTATTAGACAAATGCAGACACACACACAGTTCCTCTGCGTCCACATCACCGAGGACTTGACATGAACTAACAACACCACCACTCTTGTCAAGAGGGCGCAACAGCGTCTCTACTTCCTAAGGCGGATGAAGAAATTCGGTCCTGGGTCCTCTCCAAATACTACCGCTGCACCATCGAGAGCGTCCTGACTGGTTGCATTGCGGCCTGGCACGGGAATTGCTCCGTCCACGACCGCAAGGCACTCCAGCGGGTGGTGAAGACGGCCCAGTACATCACTGGGAACATGCTCCCGCCATCGGAACAGTGAGGAAAGGACTCCGCATCATCAAGGACCCACACACCCCAGTCATGAGCTGTTTACTCCCTTACCGTCGGGCAGACACTTGAACTGGACTGACCACCTGCACTGATTCTCCGCATCTTAGCACACATACACTCACTCATGCAGACAGACATATACACTCACTGGCCAGTTTATTAGGTACACCCATCTAGGACTGGGTCGGACCCCCCTTTACCTTCAGAACAGCCTGAATTCTTTGAGGCATTCTACTGAAATTTTCCACAAGGATGTTGGTCCATGCTGAAGCGATGGCATCACTCAGTTTCTGCAGATTGGACGGCGGTGCATTCATGCTGTGAACAGCCTGTTCTCTCATCCCAAAAATGCTCTATTGGGTTGATGTCTGAGGACTGCACGGGCCACACAAGTAAGCTGAGCTCGCTGTCATGTTCTAGGCAATATTTTTCCACTCCTCAATTGTACATTGTTGGTGATTGCATGCCCACTGAAGCCGCTTCTTCTTGTTTTTAGCTGATGAGAGTGGAACCCAGTGTGATCGTCTTCTGCAATAGCCCATCCATGACAAGGATCAACGAGTTGTGTGTTCAGAGATGCCGTTCTGCACACCACTGTTGTATTGCACTGTTTATTTGTCTGTTTGTGTCTCACCTTTTCACTTACACGATTCTTGCCATTCTCCTTTAACCTCTCTCATCAACGAGCTGTTTTCGGCAACAGGACTTCAACTGAATGGATGTTTTTTGTTTCTCACACCATTCTTGGTAAACTGTCATGCGTAAAAATCCCAGGAGGGTAGACATTTCTGAGATATTGGCTCCGGCGCGCCTGGCACTGACGATCATACCACGCTCAAAGACGTTTAGGTCATTCGTTTTGCCCATTCTAACGTTCAATCGAACAGTAACTGAATGCCTCTGCCTGTCTGCCTGCTTTATATAGCAAGCCGTGGCCACGTGAATCACTGTCCGCAAGAGCGATCCATTTACATGAACAGGGTGCCTAATAAATTGTACCTAATAAATTGGTCGCTGATTTTACATTCATGCTACACTCGTCACAGCTGCTTCTACCAGACTTATTATAGTGCTCAGTTTTTACACTGCCCCCCATCCCCCCCTTCCCCAATACATGTGTAAATATTGGACTATACATTGTGCCTTCCTGTACTATACTTATGATAAAACAATTATTTAATTCTACTATTTTTCTATTCTTATCTTTTATTATTTATTATTGTCGACAAGGAACCTGCAAGTAAGCATTTCATTCGATGATGTATACCGTACAAATCCCGTATGACTAATAAAACTGCTGAGGGGAGGACGGCTCATAATAATGGCCGGAATGGAGCAAATAGAATGGCATCAAACACATGGAAACCATGGAAACCATGCGTTTGATCTATTTGATACCATTCCATTAATTCCACTCCAATCTTTACCACGAGCCCGTCCTCCCCAACAAAGGTGCCGCCAACCTCTTGTGACACACACACACATCAACAAGCTAAACATTCACGTACTGTATACTCTCACATACACACTCCATATACACACGACACTCACTTCTAAACACTCACACAATACAAGCTAAATACTTACACATACAGTACTGCACTAAAACAAAAATAACAAGCGTTTGTCAAAAAGAATGCAAAAAGAATGGAGTACCTCACTGTATTTTATTCATGCTTGCCCTTAGGGTGCTGACAGAAGGTTTAGTTCCATATCCACTATATTAGCCCACACTGGATACTTTTTCTCTCCACTCCCTCCTGCTTATAATATAATAATAATAAATGCTATTTAGCAGACGCTTTTATCCAGAGCGACTTACAGTCATGTGTGCATACATTTTATGTATGGGTGGATTTGAACCTATTATCCCGGCATTGCAAACGCCATGCTCTACCAACTGAGCTACAAAAGACCAGGGCCCGTAGGGCTCTGCTCTGGTCAGAAGTAATGCATAATAGGGTGTCATTTGGCACAACCATAGTGTTTGGGTGAATGGGGCTGGCTGGTCCAGGAAGAAGAGCGAAAGTAGCTGAGCTGAGTCTGTGTTTTCATTGTTGGGTCGTCATGGCAGCGGGCGCCTGCAGCTGGGATTTGTTTGTGTGTGTGTGTGTGTGTGTGCGTGTGCGCGTGCGCGTGTGCGTGCGTGCAAGAGAGCAGGATGGTGCTAGGGCATCATGTCTCGGCTCATGCACAGCATTCTCAGCAGTGAGCTCCTTATTCATGCCTATCTCAGAGTCAGCCCCTTAATCATGGAGGGCCAGTCTACCTGCAATTAAAGTACACTCACCACCTTAAACATTGGGAAATTTTTACATAAATCATATCACACCAAAGCACACATGCATTATACTCAACTCTCCATCTGTTTCATACAAACTCAAGCCCACACACACACAAACAAACAATCAAGCCTTCACTGTAGCTTCGTAGTACACACGCATATCAAATAGCTTATCAAAATTCTTCAGTAAAGGCATTACACACACACAAACATGACACGATCCCAGTCTTCACATGAACACTACCCTCATTCAGGGTCTGGGCTCTTTACCACTTCCAGCTCCAAGGTCCTGCTCAGAGCTGATTAATGTGTGTGTGTAAGCACAAGCCAAGTATAAAAGCAAGAGTCCCCACACAGCCTAAGCTACCAGAGTGGAAGCACACACTCATACACACACACAGACCTGTGGGCCTGGGAACTGGAAGCAGGTCAGAGAGCTCTCTCTCCAGGCCTATTCCATCACCTCGGGAAGAGAGAGAGCTGTGGCGACAGGGATGGAGAGAGAGGGAGAGATAGTGCTAGGGAGGATGAGAGCTAGGGAGGGAGAGTGAGGGAGAGAAAGCGGCTGGGAAGGAGGAGACAGATAGACAGGAAGGGATGGCGAGAGGGGGAAAGACAGAGATAAGGGAGGGAAAAAATGACATGCGAGAGAGGGAGAGTTTATTTTGTGTAAAAAACGAACTGGTGGATAGAGAGAGCAGCCTGATAGGAAAACAGTGTGACAAAATCAAGCGACATTGATGTATTACCATAGCAATAGCAATCATCATCACAGTCCCCTTGTAATCCTCATGCAGCCTCTGTCTTCTTCCTCTCCTTCAGATTCCTCATACTTCTTCAAGGGGAAGGAGTACTGGCGCGTGGTTGGCAGTGATATGGAGGTGGAGGCTGGGTACCCACGGCCCATAGGAAAGGATTGGCTGGTGTGCACAGAGATGCAGTCGGACTCCCCAGCCACAGAGGCCAATAACACAGCTAACACGCGGCTACATGGGCAGCACCACACCGACCATGCCGAAAATGGCTACGAGGTATGCTCCTGCACTTCTGACTCTGCTTTACCCCTGGGAGCCCGGCCCTCGCCCTCCCCCCTCTGGCTGCTCACCCCTCTCTTGACTCTCTCAGTGGTACAATCCTGCGTCCCTCTATGATGTAAGTAGAGGTGAGCAGCCTCACTCTGTGACATGAAGTACAGCAGCCAATCTGATGAGAGTGGGGAAGTGGCTTAAGGGGTACTGTCAGACCAGCCCCACCGTCCGACAAAACGATGACTGGAGGAATTAGCTGTTATTGTTATTATTATCTTAATTGGGATCCTCGGTGTTTATTTGTTTTTTTGTGGTTTTGTTATTTATTATATTCAATGGATCAACTTGCTTTTCAACTATTTATGTTAAAATTATGATATTGGATTGAATTAGAAATGTGATAACATGACAAATGGAAATAGTTTGTCAATTTGATTATAGTTATGATAAGTTCACAGCAAATTAGTTCCTCTGTGACTAAGCAGTCTAGCAAGAGAGTGGTACTCTGGGATGCCGCACGCCCTGTCCCCTTGTTCCTGCAATCACTATAAGTGCTTTAAGGACCCTCGCACATACATAGACCACTCCATGTGCGGTTTCTATGGACTGAGCTAGCTGGGAAATAATGTTCCGTCTCTGCTCACTCGCTCAAATGGTAATGTCTGGTCTGGCCGGATGGACACTACGCTCTCATTGGACAGCTTGCTCTCTCACTGAGTTTTTAATGTCAAGACTATCTGGATGGAATGGACACTACTTCCTGTAATGACACTGACTGTCCTTCCTTGACTGCACTCACGTGCCCTTTTGTGACCTTTGCACCTGTATCTTTCTTTTTTTTCTCAGCTCAGTAACAGTAGCACCTCTTGCCGTTATCAGAGAGGGTAACCTGTTAGTATTGATTATTAGGACGTATTTTTGTAATAAACACAGAGGGATTGTGGTTGAGCCCTACTCGGGGATGTGCATGATGTGGTTTTCATAATGCCTTGGTCTTGTCTGGTCTGGTCAGTGGTCACCACAGCGATCAGCGGTCAATATTAACCAACAGTCACCCAGGGACACCGTTCTCCTTCTCCAGTGGACATCTCTCCTAACATGAACTTTCTCTAAGGATTGGGGGGATGCCTGGGTACAGGGCAGTGACAGGACATGAATATCCACCAGAGACCTGCCTGCTTATAGGAGTGCACCCACTCACTACACAACTGGATTTATTAATATTACTACGATATATTTACTTACAGTCTATATATATATATATATATATTGAATATAAATTGAACTTTTCAGCTCAAATATATCTGTATATATTTGTATATATTTGAAAATATATCTGTATATATATATATATACAGATAAATAACAAAGTTCAATGGCAGTTGCCCAAAAACAACATGTACATTTTAAGCCATCTTTTCTAAGATGAAATATTTTTGTAGGAAAATAAAGAGGGGGTAATAGAGAGAGTGTGTGCTGGGTTGTGTAATGATTTTGTGTCACAGGGAGCCCAGGTGGAACAGGGAGAGGAGGACATGCAACAGCTGCAGTCACTGGCTGGCAGCTACTTTCTGGTTTGAGTTGTTGGGAGCCAGGTTTCCCATGTACAGGCAGGTTATTGTTTCCTCACTCCAAAACCATGCTAATCAAGATGTGCTCTCCTGGTAATAACACATCTTCTTCTACATGCATTCCTTGTTTCAGATATGTTTATTCAGGATTATGTGTATACATAATATATTATGTGTATGTATGTTTTGTCATAGGAATCGGTGACTTTTGAGAGGAAGACTGAACAATGTTGACTTAGTAAATAGAGACCATAAAACTCCAGATATTATTGACTCAAGGAAAAATAAATGTGCGGCAGACACTCAGGAAGCAGACACGCACACAAACAATGCATGCCGTGAGTATTTTTCAGCATTAAAACCTGTTAGATGTAAAGTCCCCTGTTTTGGGGACCTGCGTGGTTCTGGTACCGGTTCCAACCAACATTTCTGCTTATAAATTGTTATGTGGACATCATACTTTAGATTGAAAAGGCTTGCATTGAGCGGTAGCCTTAATTCTCAGGGACACGGGAGTATGTCTCTTCTGCCTGTGTGACGCAAGATGTAAAATCTGACACCAATTGAAGCTGGGATGTCCTTCCTACCATTTAATTCGCTCTTCCAACTGTCCATCAACTCCTGGCTGAACCCTATGTTACAGCCACTAACAGATATGCCTGGAATCCTTAAATCATAACGCAAAGGGAGAAAGTGGTTTCGTCACTGTAGCACATTCAGAGATCGATTTACAACCAGTAATCTAAAATAATTCATAGATTTTAAACAAAAAAAACACTTTCTGTTTGTCATAGACTGACAATATTAATATTAGATGAAAGGCAAGTTCCTAGCCAAGCTTGAGCTCTGTGAGACATTCACTGTAGAACAGGTGTGTACTGTAGGTCAGGTTTGCACTGTAGGACTGGTGAGCACTGTAGGACCGATATGACGTGTGAGTGTGTGTAGGGTATGAGGTTGTGTGTGCATGTATGTGTCTAACCTGTGTGTTTGAGCTAACCTCAATTCCCTACTCAGCCAGAAGACCGCAAGACTTTGGACCAAGCCGCAGACAGACCAGGTTTAACCAATCCATCACCCCCAGGGGCTCACAATGCCGCCCACATCCAAGACCAGAGAAAACGCTTACAGAGTGCAACATCTGCTGGTATTGATAGCAATGACAGGAGGTGGTGTTGTGATGCTTACTGCAGGTTACACCACCTGCACTGAGGGGAGATTCTAACATGAAAATACACACCGGATGTGAGAACCGAACAACCACTGAATCTTAGTATTGTCTACATTGTATGCAATGTTATATACATGAGCCATGTGCCACTGCCCGCACTCATGCTGCATTTGTCAGTCTGATTTTAGATGGATATTTTGGCCTTGTTTCTCTGCTGATGGTATATTTGACACACAAGCACACTTCTTTAATAACCCTTTCTGATGTGCCTCCTAAAGGCACTGTACAACAACTACATATCACACATGACACATTGTTCACCACACTGACTATTGGAACAGTTAAAACCTTACACTGGCTGAAGTGCTCTGGCTCTCTAATCTCAATTTCTCAAGCCACCTGCTCCTCTACACCCAACCTGCCCTTTTTTTAACCTTTTATTAAACTAGGCAAGTCCGTTAAGAACAAATTCTTATTTTTAATGACAGCCTAGGAACAGTGGGTTAACTGCCTTGTCCAGGGGCAGAACAACAGATTTTTTACCTTGTCAGCTTAGGGATTTGATGTTGCAACCTTTCGGTTACAAGTCCAACACTCTAACCACTAGGCTACCTGTCACCCCAAGGCAGAGCCTAAAGAGGCTGCAGTGCTGCTGTCTGGGAGTTTATCGGGACAAGAATGGCATTGGCATGTATAGCAGTCTTTTTACGGGCTCCTAACCAATTATGCAAAAAAATTATTAACCTGATCTTAGCTTTTTTTTGTACATAGTCTTTCCGCCATATTTTCCTATGACCGAAAATAGCTTTTGGACATCAGAATAGTGTTCACTAACCTCAATTTGTATGAAGAATTCTACTTCAATGACCCGGGACCAGGCCCTAATCCCAGACAAAATAGAGCCCAACGTGGGACAAAATCTGATGAAACTACGAAATAGAGACCGACGTGGGGCAACCTGATGAAACTACGAAATAGAGACCGACGTGGGGCAATCTGATGAAACTACGAAATAGAGACCGACATGGGGCAATCTGATGAAACTACGAAATAGAGACCGACGTGGGGCAATCTGATGAAACTACGAAATAGAGACCGACGTGGGGCAATCTGATGAAACTACAAAAATAGAGCCCAACGTGGGGCAATTTGATGAAACTACGAAATAGAGACCGACGTGGGGCAATCTGATGAAACTACGAAATAGAGACCGACGTGGGGCAATCTGATGAAACTACGAAATAGAGACCGACGTGGGGCAATTTGATGAAACTACGAAATAGAGACCGACGTGGGGCAATCTGATGAAACTACGAAATAGAGACCGACGTGGGGCAATCTGATGAAACTACGAAATAGAGACCGACGTGGGGCAATCTGATGAAACTACGAAATAGAGACCGACGTGGGGCAATCTGGTGAAACTACGAAATAGAGACCGACGTGGGGCAATCTGATGAAACTACGAAATAGAGACCGACGTGGGGCAACCTGATGAAATGACAGCGGCAAGTGAATAAACCGCCTCGATCCCCCCGACCCCCCCGTCTCAGCCTCCAGTATCTATGTTACAGTAGTCTATGTGCCGGGGGGCTCCTGTCTCATCTGGTGAAATTCTCCTGTCTTGTCTGGTGTCCTGTGTGAACTTAAGTATGCTCCCTCTAATTCTCTCTCTCTCTCCCTCCTTTCCCGGAGGACCTGAGCCCTAGGACCATGCCTCAGGACAACCTAGACTGATGGCTCCTGGCTGTCCCCAGTCCACCTGGTCGTGCTGCTGCTCCAGTTTCAACTGATCTGCCTGTTCTGCCTGACCCCCCTCTCTCTCTCTCTCACTTACTCTCTCTACCAAACCTGCTGTCTCGACCTCTGAACGCTCAGCAATGAAAGCCAACTGACATTTACTCCTGGGGTGCTGACCTGTTGCACGCTCTACAACCACTGTGATTATTATTTGACCCTGCTAGTCATCTATGAACGTTTGAACATCTTGAAGAACAATATGGCCTTAACGGACATGTATCCTTTAATCTCCACCCGGCACAGCCAGAAGAGGACTGGCCACCCCTCAGACCCTTTGTCCTCTCTAGGTTTCTTCCTAGGTTCCTGCCTTTCAATGGAGTTTTTTTTCTTTTTATTGTTGAATGTACAATCACTGGAGAACAAACTAGACAAGCTCCGTCTGAGACAATCCTATCAACGGGACCTGAAGAACTGTAATATCGTATGCTTCACAGAGTCGTGGCTTCACAGAGTCGTGGCATAGATAAATCTAGCTAGTTTATCTATGCATCGGCAGGACATAATGGCAGCGTCTCGTGAACTCAAGGGCAGGGTGTGTCTCTTTGTCAACAACAGTAGGTGTACGATCTCTAATATTAAAGAAGTCTCAAGGTTCTCCTCGCCTGAGATAGAATACCTCATGATAAGCTGTAGACATTACTATTTACCATACTATTATTTTTTATAGCTGTCTACTTACCACCACAAACTGATGCTGCCACTAAGGCCGCACTCAACAAGTTATTATAGGGCAATGAGCCAACAAGGAAACGCTCATCCAAAGGCAGTGCTCCTAGTGGCCGGTGATTTTAATGCAAGAAAACTGAAATCCGTTTGACCTAATTTCTACCAGCATGTCACCTGTGCAACCAGAGGGAAAAAAACTCTAGATCGCCTTCACTCCACAGAGACGCATATAAAGCTCCTCCTCGCTCTCCATTTGGCAAATCTGACCATAACTCTATCCTCCTGATTCCTGCTTACAAGCAAAAACTCAAACAGGAAGTAGCAGTAACACACTCAATTCGGAAGTGGTCCGATGAAGTGGATGCTACACTACAGGACTGTTTTGCTAGCAGAGACTAGAATATGTTCCGCGATTCATCTGGTGGCATTGAGGAGTTCAGTCACCGGCTTCATTAATAAGTGCATCGACGACATCGTCCGAACAGTGACCATACGTATATACTGTATCCCAATCAGAAGCCATGGATTATAGGTAAAATAAAAAATAAAAATAGCAAACATCTGGACAGAGCTAAAGGCTAGAGCTGCCGATTTCAAGGAGCGGGACACTAACCCTGACACTTATAAAAAAAATGTGCTACTCATCATACACTGAGTGTACAAAACATTAAGGACACCTGCTCTTTCCATGATATAGACTGACCAGGTGAATCCAGGTAAAATCTATGATCCCTTATTGATGTAACTTGTTTATTCCACTTTAAATCAGTGAGGATGAAGGGGAGGTTAAAGAATGATTTTGAAGCTTTGAGACAATTGAGACATGGATTGTGTATGTGTGACATTCAGAGGGTGAATGGAAAGACAAAATATTTAAGTGCCTTTGAACAGGATATGGTAGAAGGTGCCAGGCGTACCATCTGTGTCAAGAACTGCAATGCTGCTGGGTTTTTCACGCTAAACAGTTTCCCATGTGTATCAACAATGGTCCACCACTCATAGGACATCCAGCCAACTTCACCCAACTGTGGGAAGCATTGGCATCAACATGGGCCAGCATCCCTGTGAAATGCTTTTGACACCTTGACACCCTGACAAATTGAGGCTGTTCTGAGGGTAAAAGGGGGTACAACTCAATATTGGAAAGCTATTCCTAATGTTTGGTATACTCAGTGTACATACATTGACTTATTTACTTGTGGAACAACGCACACAGTGCAACATGAAATAGACGCATAATACATGCTATCAAGGTCGACTTCAAATACTGTACCAACATCAATGTGAAAGTAACCAGAGCATAAAACAGTTGACTGGAAATGCCATATCAGTTTAAAAACAATGTAAAAAAAGATATATTATAAAGCCCTTTTTTGCTTTCTTGATTATTAAGGCATCTCCAAAATGTAGGTGTTTCAGCCTAGCTCAGTGCTTTCTGTGGTGGTGGGGCAGCCAGCGGAAAATACAGAGCGTCGGGGTTGGTAATGTTCTCTAGTTGCGCCGTGATTGGCTCAGTGTTCTGTCACTCATGGGGACACTACGTCACTGCAAAATCTACGGGGAGAGCTCGATAATTCAAGCCCCTTGGGTGCTGCCATAGAGTTACATTAGAAGTGCCCATCCAAGAAGGTCACAGATAAAATGACGTCAAATCACCTCACATGTACCGTACCGTAGCTTAAATTGGAAACTGATAATGTCAACATCCTGCTTTCTAAATCTTAGCTAGCAAGTTAGCAGTCATCATCATGAATCAAGTTGACAATCTACTGGCAAATCATTTTATTTTCAGTGGAGTGGGTGTCCAAGTCTGGGTTTAAGGGTCTCTTTTCCAAGCTTAAAAGGATAAACATTCAACACTGGCCATTCTGTCAATCCAGCATGACTTCTCGGAGCTGGGAAATCTCAGACGTCAGTGAGTTCAAGACAACTGAGATCTCCGACTGGGAAAATACGTTTTGAACGGTAATCCAACTCGGAATTCCAAGTTGGGAACTCTGGCCTCTTTCTAGAGCTTGGAACTGAAGATCACTGATGTCATGATTCAACCTTGTTTTTTTTTTCTTCAAGTTCCCAGTTGTCTTGAAAGCACCATAAATCCAGAGAATGGCAGATTTTGATGACAAAATTAACGACAAAGGATCCCTGCGCCACCTTCCTGTTCAAGTGAGTCCAAAATTGTATTGTTTGCTGCTGCATAAATTATGTAATATGCCAGGGAGATATGTATACTATAGCTAAGAAAGCAATACCAAGTGTATATTGTGTAGTAAGCTGTTCGTAGCCCATGTGCCTCACCCTAATAATTTTCTCCCTTTTCACCTAATAACTTAGCCTACTTTTCTGACTTGGTGGCACACATTTAGCCTATAGTCTGTATTAGAGAAATGCCATCATTGAATATTGTAAGAGCTTTCATTGTCTGCTTATATGCCCCCTTTATTTATCCCACGGTTCTGACTTGGTGTACAGGGAGAATACAGTCAGAACAGCCCATGTTCTGAATTCTGTCGCGGTACATTTCAAAAGTGCTGAACAACTAGTTATATTGAATACGTCCGTCCTAGCTCGCTCATTAACGTCTTAATCTAAATTATGGATTCCTTCCTATCCGCTCATTATCCCCTTCTGCCATAGTTTGTACATCCCAATTGTCAATAGAAACCCCATTTGTTTAAGCAAGTCAGTCATATCAGCTACGTTTTTTAAAGGCAGTAAATGAGACTGAATGAACTGTTTTTCTGCCAGAATAGGCTGCGCTGATAGCCAGGTGTAGCAGGCGTTGGGACTGCTGTAGGAACTAACAGTTTGTGGGCACAGTTTGACACCGTTATAGTGCAATTCATGTATTGTTTAGTGTTGTGTAGAGGCTGTGCTGGCATGCCCCACCAAGAGTTACATGCTAAAATCGACACTGATTGTAGAAACAAAGAAGTCGGCTCTGAGAATATAAAAACATTTTGTATCAACCAGGCAGCGAGAATATTAACATTGCAACATAGTTGCCAACAAGGAGGAGGACCGCACAAATGTTTCCCCAGGACAGCTTGTCTCTGTCTGATTATTGTGGTGCCTACATAGCATTTGCACTATCTGGGTGCTCATTATATTTAGTTAGCAATATTTAATGATGTTTTGCCAGCAAGATTAATCAGTTAGAATATGCCATTTTAATTCAGGAAGAAGGGCAAGCAAGACTGATCGAGTGAGAGGTGGAAATGCATTATACCAGAGGCAGATAGGCTTCAGGAAGGGATTAGGGATGCAGGTAGAGTATGATGATGAAGTAGACCTACAGCAAGAAGTTAAAAAGTTAGCCCAACTAAATCATTAATGATTTGCATTTTCTCAATTATCGTTCTGTCACTGCAATGCAATGCACATTTGTTATTGCCTGCCATTGTTATTGTATTTGAAGCCAAAAACAAGACGTGTTTAGGGGAAATGCTCTAAATAGCAAGTTGTTCAGTTCATACCAATAGGCCTACATGAAACCAAAATTGCACTAGCCTATTGGGCAAATAAATTAAAATAACAATTATGCTTACAGCTATCACAACTTATATTTTAATAGCAATAAAGCAGGTTTTAATTTCGAATGGTCCCCACCTCTCAATTCCCAGTTAAATTAACCCCTGGCTATCAATTTACATTATGTTCAAATGACATCACATTCCAAGCAATAGGTGCACTGCCCTCAGCTTTCTAAAACAGTCATAAAAGGCGCACAGACTGGCTACTCTCCGAGCAGTGCTCCCATGGTCCTAAAGTCACAATGCTCAAATGCCGTTGCATTTTCATCGGAATTGGAATTATTTTTACTTTTTGTTGTTGTTGCCAACTTTAAAGGAATACTTTTTTGGTCTTTACCTAGGGTATGAGGACCCAACTAACGCCCCCGGTGACAACTTTTTGGTGTCACTCATCTGCAGTACATCATCTCTAGCTTCCGTGTCCTCACTTGGGAAGACCTGCACTGTCCCCTAGTGGTGAAAAGAAATCAAATACTATTGTGATAACGTGCGAAAATAATTTTTTATCTTTGTAATATAGGACTTTTTTTGCACTTGCAAAAAAAATCCGACATTCAGAAGATAACTGTGGAAAGATGATAATCCTATCCTAAGGAATGAAGGTAGAATGTTGGTGGAGAAGACAGGAAATAGACTGTGTCTGAGTAGGGGGGCAAAGTCTGACTATGAGGCTAAATCATAGACAGCACTCTGTGGCCAAAGTCTGTAGCGAAACAGAAAGTAAGGTTCGTAATAGGCTACCAAAGTCCGAGTAGGAGGGCAAAGTCTGAGTAGGAGGCCTAATGTGACCACCACAAGAGAGCTCAAACTTGCTTTACTGACCATATTGATACTTTTGATGATTGGCCAAATTATAAAACACAAATTAGCCTATGATATGAATTAATAACTACAAAATTGGCGAATTACTTCAAATCAAATTGTATTTCTCGCATACACATATTTAGCAGATGGATGTTATTGCGGCAGTGGGGGCTGGTAGAAGGAGCTATAGTAGGAGGGCTGACTGTAATTCCTGGAATGGAATCAATGGGACGGTATAAAACAGGAAACGACATGTATGTATGTATGTATGTATGTATAAATATCTAGTACCAGTCAAAAGGAAACAACATGTATGTATGTATAAATATCTAGTGCCAGTCAAAAGGAAACAACATGTATGTATGTATAAATATCTAGTACCAGTCAAAAGGAAACAACATGTATGTATGTATAAATATCTAGTGCCAGTCAAAAGGAAACAACATGTATGTATAAATAAATATCTAGTGCCAGTCAAAAGGAAACAACATGTATGTATGTATAAATATCTAGTACCAGTCAAAAGCAGTCAAAAGTTTGAAACCATCTACTCATTCAAGGGTTTTTCTTTATTTTTTTAACTGTTTTCTACATTGTAGAATAATAGTGAAGACATCAAACTATGAAATAACACATTTGGAATCATGTAGTAACCAAAAAAGGGTTAAACAAATTCTTCAAAGTAGCCACCAGGTGAGGTAGTCACCTGGAATGCGTTTCAATTAACAGGTGTGCCTTGTTAAAAGTTAAGTTGTGGATTTTCTTTCTTTCTTAATGTGTTTGAGCAAATAAGTTAATGTTGTGACAAGGTAGTGGGTGGTATACATAAGATAGCCCTATTTGGTAAAACACCAAGTCCATATTATGGCAAGAACTGCTCAAATAAGCAAAGAGAAACGACAATCCCACATTACTTGAAGGTGACATGAAGGTCAGTCAAAGCGGAACATTTAAAGAACTTTGAAAGTATCTTCAAGTGCGGTCGCAAACACCATCATGAAACAAGTGGTGTAAAGCACTTAAGTAAAAATACTATAAAGTACTACTAAAGTAGTTTTTAAACCACTACTAAAGGACACCAATAAGAAGAAGACATTTGCTTGGGTCAAGAAACACAAGCAATGGACATTAGACCGATGGAAATCTGTCCTTCGGTCTGATGAGTCAAAATGTGTGATTTTTGGTTCCAACCTCCGTGTCTTTGTGAGACACAAGAGTAGGTGAACGGATGATCTCTGCATGTGTGGTTCACACCGTGAAGCATGGAGGTGGAGGTGTGATGGTGTGGGGGGGCTTTGCTGGTGACACTGTCTGTGATTTATTTACAATTCTAGGCACACTTAACCAGAATGGCTACCATAGCATTCTGCAGCGATACGCCATCCCATCTGGTTTGCGCTTAGTGGGACTACGATTTATTTTTCAACAGGACAATGACCTAAAATACACCTCCAGACTGTGTAAGGGCTATTTTACCAATGAAGGAGAATGATGTAGTGCTGCATCAGATGACCTAGCCTCCACAATCACCTGACTACAACATAATTGAGATGGTTTGGGATTAGTTGGACCACAGAGTGAAGGAAAAGCAGCCAACAAGTGCTCAGTATATGTGGGAACTCCTTCAAGACTGTTGGAAAAGCATTCCTCATGAAGCTGGTTGGAAGAATGCCAAGAGTGTGCAAAGCTGTTATCAAGGCAAATAGTGGCTACTTTGAAGAAACTCAAATATAAACTATATTTTGATTTCTTTAACACTTTTTCGTTACTACATGATTCCATGTGTGTTATTTCATAGTTTTGATGACCAATTTGGGAAAAATAAAGAAAAACCCTTGAATGAGTAGATGTGTCCAAACTTTTGAATGATACTGTGTGTATATACAGTAAGCAAAAAAGTATTTAGTCATTCACCAATTGTGCAAGTTCTCCCACTTAAAAGATGAGAGAGACCTGTAATTTTCATCATAGCTACACTTCAACTATGATGGACAAAATGAGAAAGAAAATCCAGAAAATCACATTGTAGGATTTTTAATGAATTTATTTGCACATTATGGTGAAAAATAAGTATTGTGTGTGACCACACAGTACTGTTTCTTATCGATGGCGGTTAAGATATCGTTTAGGACCTTGAGCGTGGCTGAGGTGCACCCATGACCAACTCTGAAACCAGATTGCATAGTGGAGAAGGTATGGTGGGATTCGAAATGGTTGGTAATCTGTTTGTTGACCTGGCTTTCAAAGACCTTAGAAAGGCAGGGTAGGATAAATATAGGTCTGTAGCAGTTTGGGTCAAGAGTGTCCCTCCCCCCTTTGAGGAGGGGGATGACGCCGGAAGCTTTCCAATCTTTGGGAATCTCAGATGACACGAAAGAGAGGTTGAATAGGCTAGTAATAGGGTTTGCAACAATTTCGGCAGATAATTCTATAAAGAAAGGGTCCAGATTGTCTATCCCGGCTGATTTGTAGGGGTCCAGATTTTGCAGCTCTTTTAGAACATCAACTGACTGGATTTGGGAGAAGGAGAAATGGGGAAGGCTTAGGCGAGTTGCTGTGGGGGGTGCAGTGCTGTTGACCGGGGTAGGGGTAGCCAGCTGGAAAGCATGGCCAGCCGTAGAAAAATGCTTATTGAAATTCTCAATTATAGTGGATTTATCGGTGGTGACAGTGTTTCCTATCCTCAGTGCAGTGGGCAGCTGGGAGGAGGTGTTCTCATTCTCCATGGACTTTACAGTGTCCCAGAACTTTTTTGAGTTTGTGTTGCAGGAAGCAAATTTCTGCTTGAAAAAGCTAGCCTTGGCTTTTCTAACTGCCTATGTATATTGGTTTCCAGCTTCCCTGAAAAGTTGCATATCACGGGGGCTGTTCGATGCTAATGCAGAACGCCATAGGATGTTTTTGTGTTGGTTAAGGGCAGTCAGGTCTGGAGAGAACCAAGGGCTATATCTGTTCCTGGTTATACATTTCTTGAATGGGGTATGCTTATTTATGGAAGGCATTTTAAAAAAACAACCAGGCATCCTCTACTGACGGTATGAGATCAATATCCTTCCAGGATACCGCGGCCAGGTCGATTAGAAAGGCCTGCTCACTGAAGTGTTTCAGGGAACGTTTGACAGTGATGAGTGGATGTCGTTTGACCGCTGACCCATTACGGATGCAGGCAATGAGACATTGATCGCTGAGATCTTGGTTGAAAACAGCAGAGGTGTATTTAGAGGGCAAGTTGGTTAGGGTGATATCTATGAGGGTGCCCGTGTTTATGGCTTTGGGGTGGTACCTGGTAGGTTCATTGATAATTTGTGTGAGATTGAGGGCATCAAGCTTAGATTGTAGGATGGCTGGGGTGTTAAGCATGTTCCCGATTAGGTCACCTAGCAGCACGAGCTCTGAAGATAGCTGGGGGGCAATCAGTTCACATATGGTGTCCAGAGCACAGCTTGGGGCAGAGGGTGGTCTATAGCAGGTGGCAACGGTGAGAGACTTGTTTTTAGAGAGGTAGATTTTTTAAAGTAGAAGTTCAAATCGTTTGGGTACAGACCTGGATAGTAGGACAGAACTCTGCAGGCTATATTTGCAGTAGATTGCAACTCCGCCCCCTTTGGCAGTTCTATCTTGTCTGAAAATGTTGTAGTTAGGGATGAAGATTTCAGAATTTTGGTGGTCTTCCTAAGCCAGGATTCAGACATGGCTAGAACATCCGGGTTGGCAGAGTGTGCTAAAGCAGTGAATAAAACAAACTTAGGGAAGAGGCTTCTAATGTTAACATGCATGAAACCAAGGCTATTACAGTTACAGAAGTCATCAAAAGAGAGCGCCAGGGGAATAGGAGTGAAGCTACGCACTGCACCTCTACATCACCAGAGGAACAGAGGAGGAATAGGTTAAGGGTACGGCTAAAAGCTATGAGAATTGGTCGTCTAGAACGTCCGGAACAGAGAGTAAAAGGAGGTTTCTGAGGGCGATAAAATAGCTTCAAGGTATAATTTACAGACAAAGGTATGGTAGGATGTGAATACAGTGGAGGTAAACCCAGGTATTGATTGATGATGAGAGAGATATTGTCTCTAGAAACATAATTGAAACCAGGTGATGTCATCGCATGTGTGGGTGGTGGAACTGAAAGGTTGGATAAGGTATAATGAGCAGGGCTAGAGGCTCTACAGTGAAATAAGCCAATAAACACTAACCAGAACAGCAATGGACAAGGCATATTGACATTAAATTGTCCAATAGACCTATTCAGATAGAAGCCGATAAGACAACTAACGATTAGCGGGCCACAGATGGGCGTTCAGGTAACGTCGCGACGGAGGGGCCAGTTGGATAACTCCCTCGGGCAGATAACGTCGGTAGTCCAGTCGTGAAGGCCCAGTGGGGCTCCACATCGGCAGTAAAAGATTGTAGCCCAAGAGTGGCTGATGGAACTCTTCAGCTGGCTAGCTCTGGAATAATTTATGTTTGCTCTGGGATCGACGTAAGCCAATAGTCACACGGATAGCAACTAGCTGCGAGATCTAGGTGTAAAAGTCCAGAGCTTGCGGTTGAAATCTGGGGATATGGAGAGAAAAATAGGTTTGGTATGTTCTGGTCTGAATCGGTGAGGCGGGTTGCAGAAGAGTGTTTTGAAGTTGAGTTTTTGGAAAAGAAAATATATAAAAGATATGCGAAGAAAGATGTAAATATATATATCCACGGGACACGACGAGGACAAAGGACGTCTGACTGCTATGCCATCTTGGTATGAAAAACTGATGCTGCCACCCCCATGCTTCATGGTTGGGATGGTGTTCTTCGGCTTGCAAACCACCCCCTTTTTCCTCCAAACATAATGATGGTCATTATGGCCAAAGAGTTCTATTTTTGTTTCATCAGACCAGCAGACATTTCTCCAAAAAGTACGATCTTTGTCCCCATGTGCAGTTGCAAACCGTAGTCTGGCTTTTTTATGGTGGTTTTGGAGCGCTGGCTTCTTCCTTGCTGAACGGCCTATCAGGTTATGTTGATATAGGACTTGTTTTACTGTGGATATAGATACTTTTGTACCTGTTTCCCCCAGCATCTTCACAAGGTGCTTTGCTGTTGTTCTGGGATTGATTTGCACTTTTCTCACCAAAGTATGTTCATCTCTAGGAGACAGAGCACGTCTCCTTCCTGAGCGGTATGACGGCTGCATGGTCCCATGGTGTTTATACTTGCATACTATTGGAACGAAGGGGCCTAGCCCGAACCATGAAAAACAGCCCCAGACCATTATTGCTCCTCCACCAAACTTTACAGTTGGAACTATGCAATCGGGCAGGTAGCGTTCTACCAAATGGTGAAGCGTAAGATTCATCACTCCAGAGAACATGTTTCCACTGCTTTAGAATCCAATGGCAGTGAGCTTTATACCACTTCAGCTGATGCTTGGCATTGCACATGGTGATCTTATGCTTGTGTGCAGCTGCTCGGCCATGGAAACCCATTTCATGAAGCTCCCAACAAACAGTTATTGTGCTGACGTTACTTCCAGAGGCAGTTGCAAGTGAGCGTTGCAACCAAGGACAGACGTTGTTTCGCACTATGCGCTTCTGTACTCAGCGTTCTGGTTCTGTGAGCTTGTGTGGCATACCACTTGCTCCTAGACATTTCCACTTCACAATAACAGCACTTACAGTTGACCAGGGCAGCTCTAGCATGGCCGAAATCTGACGAACTGACTTGTTGGAAAGGTGGCATCCTAAAACGGTGCCACGTTGAAAGTCACTGAGCTCTTCAGTAAGGCCATTCTACTGCCAATGTTGCATGGTTGTGTGCTCGATTTTATAAACCTGTCAGCAATGGGTGTGACTGAAATACCCAAATCCACTAATTTCAAGGTGTGTCCATATACTTTTGTGTATATAGTATATGTAGTATATTTGAAGAAAACGTAGGATAAAATAGTATGTGTATGGCAACAGTTGAGTAGGATGGTCTTGACTAGAATACAGAATACAGAATACTTTTTCCACATTTTGTTACGTTACAGCCTTATTCTAAAATGTTTGTTTTTTTATTCATCGGCAATCTACAAACAATACCCCACAATGACGAAGCAAAAAAATGTTTTTTTGAAACAGAAATACCTTATTTAAATAAGTATTCAGACCCTTTGCTACTGTCATTTATGAACATTTTAACATCTTGGCCATGTTCTGTTATAATCTCCACCCGGCACAGCCAGAAGAGGACTGGCCACCCCTCATAGCCTGGTTCCTCTCTAGGTTTCTTCCTAGGTTTTGGCCTTTCTAGGGAGTTTTTCCTAACCACCATGCTTCTACAGCTGCATTGATTGCTGTTTGGGGTTTTAGGCTGGGTTTCTGTACAGCACTTTGAGATATCAGCTGATGTAAGAATGGCTATATAAATACATTTGATTTGATTTGCTATGAGACTCGAAATTGAGCTCAGGTGCATCCTGTTTCCATTGATCATCCTTGAGATGTTTCTACAACTTGATTGGAGTCCACCTGTGGTAAATTCAATTGATTGGACATGATTTGGAAAGGCACACACCTGTCTATATAAGGTTCCACAGTTGACAGTGCATGTCAGAGCAAAAACCAAGCCTTGAGGTCGAAGGAATTGCCCATAGAGCTCCGAGACAGGATTGTGTCGAGGCACAGATTTCTGCAGCATTAAAAGTCCCCAAGAACACAGAGGCCTCCATCATTCTTAAATGGAAGACGTTTGGAACCACCAAGACTCATCCTGGAGCTGGCCGTCCAGCCAAACTGAGCAATCAGGGAAGAAGGACTTTGGTCAGGGAGGTGACAAAGAACCCAACGGTCACTCTGACAGCTCTAGAGTTCCTCTGTGGAGATGGGAGAACCTTCCAGAAGGACAACATCTCTGCAGCACTCCACCAATCAGGCGTTTATGGCAGTGGCCAGACGGAAGCCACTCCTCAGTAAAAAGCACAACAGCCCGCTTGGAGTTTGGCAAAACGCACATAGACTCACAGACCACAAGAAACAAGATTATCTGGCCTGATGAAACCAAGATTGAACTCTTTGGCCTAAATCACAAGCGTCACTTCTGGAGGATTTTATTAAAATTTTTATTTAACTAGGCAAGTCATTTACGAACCAATTCTTATTTACAATGACGGCCTATCAAAAGGCAAAAGACAAAACGACCTCCTGCGGGGACGGGGGCTTGGATTAAAAAATATATGTAACATATAAATATAGGACAAAACACACATCACGACAAGAGAGACAACACAAAACTACATAAAGAGAGACCTAAGATCGCAAGGCAGCAACACATGACAACACATTATGGTAGCAACACAACATGACAACAACATGGTAGCAAAACAACATGGTAGCAGCACAAAACATGGTACAAACATTATTGGGCACAGACAACAGTGCAAAGGGCAAGAAGGTAGTGACAACAATACATCACGCAAAGCAGCCACAACTGTCAGTAAGAGTGTCCATGATTGAGTCTTTGAATGAAGAGATTGAGATAAAACTGTCCAGTTTGAGTGTTTGTTGCAGCTCGTTCCAGTCGCAAGCTGCAGCGAACTGAAAAGACGAGCGACCTAGCGATTTGTGTGCTTTGGGGACCTTTAACAGAATGTGACTGGCAGAACGGCTGTTGTATGTGGAGGATGAGGGCTGCAGTAGATATCTCAGATAGGGGGAGAGAGGCCTAAGAGGGTTTTATAAATAAGCATCAACCAGTGGAGCGATTACGATAGAGGGAACCAAATCTAGATTTCACTTTAGCCTGCAGCTTTGATATATGCTGAGAGAAGAACAGTGTACTGTCTAGCCATACTCCCATGTACACGTATGAGGTGACTACCTCAAGCTCTAAACCCCCCGAGGTAGTAATCACACCTGTGGGGAGAGGGGCATTCTTCTTACCAAACCACGTGACCTTGGTTTTGAAGGTGTTCAGAACAAGGTTAAGGGTAGAGAAAGCTTGTTGGACACTAAGAAAGCTTTGTTGTAGAGAATTTAACACAAAATCCGGGGAGGGTCCAGCTGAGTATAAGACTGTATCATCTGCATATAAATGGATGAGAGAGCCTCCTACTGCCTGAGCTATGTTGTTGATGTAAATAGAGAAGAGAGTGGGGCCTAGGACTGAGCCTTGGGGTACTCCCTTGGTGACAGGCAGTGGCTGAGACAGCAGATTTTCTGACTTTATACACTGCACTCTTTGAGAGAGGTAGTTAGCAAACCAGGCCAAAGACCCCTCAGAGACACCAATACTCCTTAGCCAGTCCACAAGATTTGGAATTGTCTACCGTATCAAAAGCTTTCGCCAAGTACAATAAAAATAGCAGCACAACATTGCTTATAATCAAGGGCAATGGTGACATCATTGAGGACCTTTAAGGTTGCAGTGACACATCTATAACCTGAGCGGAAACCAGATTGCATACCAGAGAGAATACTATAGACATAAAGAAAGCCAGTCAGTCAAGTTTTTCCAAAACTTTTTATTAACAGGGCAAAATAGAACTGGCCTATAACAGTTAGGATCAGCTTGATCTCCCCCTTTAAATAAAGGACGAACTGTGGCTGCCTTCCAAGCAATGGGAACCTCCCCAGAAAGGAGAGACAGGTTAAAAAGGTTGGAGATAGGCTTGGTGATGATAGGGGCAGCAACCTTAAAGAAGAAAGGGTCTAAACCATCTGAACAAGATGTTTTTTGGGGGTCAAGTTTCAGGAGCTCCTCTAGCACTTTGGACTCAGTCACTGCAGGGGAAAAAGAGGGAGAAGCATCAGGGATAGTCGCATTAGAAAGGGTGGGAGATGAGGAAATGTTGGACGGACAAGGAGGCATGTCTAAGTCAAATAGGAATCCTGACTTAATGAAGGAAACCTGGCACCATCCATATAGTGAAGCATGGTGGTGACAGCATCATGCTGTGGGGTTGTTTTACAGCGGCAGGGACTAGGAGACTAGTCAGGATCCTTGATGAAAACCTGCTCCAGAGCGCTCATGACCTCAGACTGGGGCAAAGGTTCACCTTCCAACAGGACAAATATCTTAAGCACACAGCCAAGACAATGCAGGAGTGGCTTCGGGACAAGTCTCTGAATGTCCTTGAGTGGCCCAGCTAGAGCCCGGACTAAAACCCGATCGAGAGACTTGAAAATAGCTTAGGAGAGGCTTCAAAATAGTTGTGCAACAATACTCTTCATCCAACCTGATGGAGCTTGAGAGGATCTGAAGAGAGAGATGGGAGAAACTCCCCAAATACAGGTGTGCCAAGCTTGTAGTGTCATACCCAAGAAGACTCGAGGCTGTAATCGCTGCCAAAGGTGCAGGGGACATCAGGGGTATGGGGGTCATCACTGGTCAGGTAGGGGGATTCTAGCCTACTTTTAAAATAAATATCCAAAATAAAGATTCTTAATCCATACATTATTTGGCTCTGGTATTTGTAAAAAATATATATATATATTTTAAATTACAGGGAAAAGAATGGCAAACGAATATCATCATGAGCCAACTTTTGCTGTTTTTAACCAAGTGGGAGTAAATACCAGTTGGATGCACTCTTGTGATTTGAACTAGTTGAAAAATGCTGATTGGCTAATGGCCAACAAGCTTGCTCTGTAAACAATAAATTAAAGTATGGATATCATGCTTGTAAACAAATGATAGTGTTCAAAAACTATATTATTAATAGATTGCTTTTTGTAAATGTTTTGTTGTTGCATTTAACTGCTGAAAATACTGTTATCGAGGTAATTTCCTTGGTAGGTGACATCAGAGGTCAGCATATGGGAGCTCAGTATGATAGACAAGTTTCTCACTCATAATGACCTGTTAGAGGGCCATTTAAGTGGATTTTTCCCAGTCGTGTGTGGTCAATTCCCATTTCCCACTTGGTTACGAATGCAGCATTAACCTGCTGTGTTGGTCTACATTTGGCTGTTCCTGATGTTTTGTTCTGTATGTCCTGTCCTCTATGTTGTTTGTTATGTGTGTACTGTGTAGTCTTCTAAGTACTCCAATTCCTTCAAGCGAAAATAAATTGCATCGAATTCAATTGAAATACTGTTTGTTAGTCAGTATGTCCCTAGAATGTTGGAAACACTGTCTACTATAGAGTAGACAACATTCTATTCTCACATTCTATTATATTGTGATGTCAAGCCTTATTATTACATTTTGTTTTGTAGCCATGATAAAACACTCAGGACAACACATAAGGCCTTTTTAATCAATTCAATTATTAACGCTCTCGAGTGGCACGGCGGTCTAAGGCACTGCATCTCAGTGCTAGAGACGTCACTACAGACACCCTGGTTTGAGTCCAGGCTGCATTGTAATCGGCTGTGATTGGGAGTCCCATAGGGCAGCACACAATTGGCCCAGCGTTGTCTGGGTTTGGCCGGTGTAGGCCATCATTGTAAATACAGTAAGAATGTGTTCTTAACTGACTTGCCTTGTTAAATAAAGGTTCAATTAAAAAACAGCTGTACTGTAGTTCAGTGGGCAGCTAGCTAGTGTTCATCATAATGGCCCTTTAATATTCAATAATGTAGCCATTCATATTTAAAACTATAATAAGTAACTCATAAGTCTGTGTACATACACACACACGCTTGCACAGATGGGTATTGGGGATGTGTATGACCCTCATTCAACACTGATTTATAACACATGGTGCCATAATGTTATTATTACACTTGTGTTATAAGATTCCATAAAATGTGTGCTTTTACTATAATAATAATAATAAGACCCATAATAAGACTCGACATCAGTTCTGCTATCAAAGACAACAGCCTATTGTAGTCTAACTACTGGTATTGGCTAGGACTAGGTGGACTATAGCCCCACAGTGGAGGTTTCATAATACCTATAAAACCTACCGGTCAAACAGGGAAATGGTTCCAATCGTTTTTCCACCATTAATTTTTCCCATAGGGGATTTTAGAAACATTTAAAATAAGGGCTGTGTTTTGTGTAGGGTTACCTTGGCATGACCTTTTGATACCCATTTAAATCTCTCTATGACAAGGTGACTTTTATCAATATATTCGGCTCTATTTACTCTCAGATTCTAAAATGCTAATTAGCATCAACGTAGACATCGTTTGATTTGATTTGAAAAACCATGGAAAACTACAAATACCTGCAGGCTCCTGCACGTCATCTCTAGTTGACACCTTTGCTACCAGGTATTGTGTCAATTTAAAACTTGCACAAGACAGTTGAAATGTAGCCAATTTATTAATTACTACATTTAGCTAACATTAGATAGTTAATCCATAGAATCTTACCTTTGTCTCGATTGGGCAGTCTCGTCCAGATCATCATGGCATTCGTAGCACTTTAATAACTAAATGATAATCGCCCCGTAGCACACACTTCTGTCATCATGAAGTGCTTTGATAGGCTAGTTAATTAAGGATCATATCACATCTACCTTACCTGACACCTTAGAACCATTTAAATTTGCTTACCGCCCCAATAGATCCACAGACGATGCAATCACCATTGCACTGCACACTGCCCTATCCCACCTGGACAAGAGAAATACCTATGTAAAAATGCTGTTCATTCACTATAGCTCAGCCTTCAACACCATAGTACCCTCCAAGCTCATCATCAAGCTCGGGGCCCTGGGTCTGAACCCTGCCCTGTGCAACTGGGTCCTGGACTTCTTGACGGGCCGCCCCCAAGTGTTGAAGGTAGGGAATAACACCTCTACTTCACAGATCCTCAACACAGGGGCTCCACAAGGGTGCGTACTCAGCCACCTCCGGGAACACCCTGTTTACCCATGACTGCTTGGCCACACATGCCTCCAACTCAATCATCATGTTTGCAGACGACACAACCATAGTAGGCCTGATTACCAACAATGACGATTTGAGGGCCCTGGCGAAGTGTTGCCAGGAAAATAACCTCTCCTTCAACGTCAACAAAACGAAGGAGTTGATGCTGGACTTCAGGAAAAAGCAGAGAAGGTGGAAAGCTTCAAGTTCCTCGGCATACACATCACTGACGATCTGCAATGGTCCACCACCATAGACAGTGTGGCGCAAGAGTGCCTCTTCAACCTCAGGCTGAAGAAATTTGGCTTGGCCCTTAAGACCCTCACAAACTTTTACAGATGCACAATTGAGAGCATCCTGTCGGGCTGCATCACCGCCTGGAACTGCAAGTGCACCGCCCGCAACCGCAGGGCTCTCCAGAGGGTGGTGCAGTCTGCCCAACGCATCACCGGGGGCACACTGCCTGCCCTCCAGGACACCTATAGCAACCGATGTCACAGGAAGGCCAAAAAGATCATAAAGGACATCAACCACCCGAGCCACTGCCTGTTCACCCCGCTATCATCCAGAAGGCAAGGTCAGTACAGGTGCATCAAATATGGGAAATAAATACTGAAAAACAGGGTTACTCAATCCTGCACCTTAGAGGCTGCTGTCCTATATACATAGGCATGGAATCACTGGTCACTTCAATAATGGAACACTAGTCACTTTAATAATGTTTACATACTGCTTTACTCATTTCATATGTATATACTGTATTTTAGTCAATGACACTTCGATATTGCTCATTCTAATATTTATAAATTCCATTATTTGACTTTTTATTTTAATTTGTTATTTTACCTTTATTTAACTAGGCAAGTCAGTTAAGAACAAATTCTTATTTGGCGATATGTGTGTATTGTTGTGAATTGTTAGATATTACTGTACTGTTGGAGTTAGGAACACAAGGATTTCACTTCACCCGCAATAACATCTGCTAAATATGTGACCAATAAAATTTGATTTGATAGCCACATTAGCAGCTAATTAGCGTTTCATTTTTCGAAGGTAAATATAGATAAAAGTCACCTTGTCCTAGAGAGATTTACATGTATCATAACGTCACCCCAGGAAAAGCCTACACAAAACACAGCCCTTTTTTTCTATAATCCCTTATGAGAAAAATGAATGGTGGAAAAACGATTGGAACCATTTACCTGTTTGACCGCTAGGTGTACTGGGTGATATGGCTCATACTGTTGTACTCTATAGTGTAGGAGGTGGTATAGTATTTACGTGGTTACATGCAGTAGAGTAGGCAACAACAGAACACCGATGTGACACCTCTCTTTAAAATAAAGCTTTAAGTTCGTGCGCCTGCGCAACATTTCGGGGCTTGGAGAGTAACTGAAGGCTTTTTGGAGACCACCATTGATACGAGGATTGCTCTGCAAAGAAAAAATAACTATTACTCAAGCCCATTGAAATGATTACGAGATGCCGCTTGCCTAATTATCGTGAACTTGCGTTGGAACAAATTACAACACATTATTGAACGGGTTGCAATGGAGCCAACGATTTCCTCCGTATACAAACAAAACCGAGGCTTCTGTTTTTAAGGTGGATATTTAAGCTAGCAGCTACCTAGCCAGTCTACATTGGAGTTAGTCTCTTTGTAAACACTGCGTCAGTTGTGCTAGCTAGCTAACTACCATAACAAAGAAACATGGGACTCGTATATTGTTGAAAGGAGGCAGACTCCTTTCCATACGTTAGCTAAACATGCGAGAAGAAAATCGTTCTTTCTCAGGAAGGCAGCCAATGGCAATCGAAAGACGAGGTGAACTTTCCAGCTGTGCTGACTTCACCGAGGAGGAAGGGACATCCGAGAGAGATCTGCAACCCTGCAACGCTTTTCATTTTACCTCAAAATAAAACCCTGAGGTTCTGGAGCGATGGAAACCGTGGGGAAATTCGAGTTTAGCAGGAAGGATTTGATAGGACACGGTGCATTTGCGGTGGTGTTCAAAGGCAGGAATAGAGAGGTGAGGCGAAGATGTGGCATTTTTTTAAACGTGTTTTAATGTATTTTTTCTAGATCTAACAAGATTGTATCAATTTAGCTATTATTCAAATTAAGTCTTCCCGTATGCATTGTTCATCATGTTTCTGCTACGTTTGTAGAATTTGCTCTGTTGTTTTAGTACGACCTTAAATCGAGAGGCCTGGCAGCTGAAGGATGTGATCGTCTGGGTTGATGTAAAATATCAACAGCCATTTGCAGATGAAATGTGATCTTTTGAGTCTCATGATGATAATTTATTACAAGTCTATTATGAACATACATTAGTATTTGTCTTTAACAGTTTGGTCGGTGGGTTTGTGATGATCTAACATCTAGGCTAGAATTATAATTTTATGTTGAAGTGGGTGGGTAGGGTGTTCAAATCGAGATGAAGCTGTGAAATGATAAAAAGGGGAAAAAATTGCTATTCCAAAAGACCAAATGTAAGTATTGACCACAAAGGCATGCTGAGACATGTCTGTCCAACATCAATACACTTCATGCTGAGGGAGGATTCTGGTCCATGGGAAAATGGAGCCAAGCCTGCTATACATTCCTTTATATGTTGTCACCATGCCTCTTATAGCTAGTAGGTAACTAAGGATTTAAGTCCTGTGTCCATGGTTAATTCCTTCACTATATAGTAGGCTACCTTACCACTTTCACTATTTTATGTTCCATGCATTTCACCTATTAACATTCTTTAAACAGCCTTACAGGCATCCAGAAAACTCTAGTCAAACTGCATTATAATTCATCATTCTTGTTTGTCTGTCTTTAGAAACACGACTGGGAGGTGGCTGTGAAATGCATAAACAAGAAGAACTTGGCAAAGTCTCAGACCCTTTTGGGGAAAGAGATCAAAATTCTCAAGGTAAGGCAACCAGTTTTATTTTGAAGTAGTATATTCAATCATTTCCATATGTTTACTCAAATTGAGTTTTTATTTGCAAAGAACTAACATTTCCTGTTTATTTTCCCCAGGAACTAAAACATGAAAACATTGTTGCATTACATGACTTTCAGGTATGTATTATTAAGCCAAATACATTTTTAAGAAATGTGTGGACGGGGCAAGATTTCTACTATGGAGTTTGAACTTCTTTTTACACTAAGTTTAAAGCGTGTCATGTTGTTCTTCCATGTCCCAGTTGTCATATCAGCCAAGTAGAGCATTTGTGCGTGTTGGTTGAAATTCTCATTTTGACCCACTTCTGTTCATTTAATCTTTGTTACATCACTTGCTGATTGTGACCAAAGTTTGATCATAGGCCTGTTTATATTGTAACGACCCTGGGCTTATCACGGATATCGACTCTGCCGCTTGAGCATTTAGACTGCCGCTTGAGCATGCTTTTGGGGCACAGTCGATAGCGCGCTGGACTTCGGGCTAGAAGGTCAAAGTGCCTGCTCCCTGTCTGTTTCATTACAATATTATTATAAAAAACTTTTTGTCAATGATCTACATTTTTATTATTCATGGTCTTCCTACACATGAAAACATTGACAATCATGAATACTGGAGCAGCTTCAAAAATATCCACATCTTACAACACACATTGGCCCGACCCAGTGTAGCTTGATCTGTGCTAATTTTAAGACACGTTAGTTCATTTGAAGATCCTTTCCGCCTCAAGCAATAACAAGGTCACGGGCAGGTGGTAAATGGTTCCAGAAACTGGAATGTCACATCCCACTGAAGGGTGTTGGTAGCCATCTTTCTGTGGTCCCACTATGAAACCATATGGCTCTAAGTGGCGATGATTGAAGATGATCTCATACAGGCGTGTTCCAGTAGTCAGAGGTTTGTGTTGTCACAGTGCTAAGCCAATACAGCAGCCTGCCATGTTTACACCTGTCCTCTGAGCCGCAGCCTAGGCAGCCATGCAAACTGTGTTCTCAGGTATATGATGCGTTTTATTTGTTTTCCTATGGAGTCACGTAAAACTGGGGATGGAAAGGATTGTAATTGAACCACTGCTGCCTAAATCACTTTGCTTTATAAAGTCCTTTTTTACATCAGCAGATTTCGCAAAGTTCTTATACAGAAACCCAGCCTAAAACCCCAAACAGCAAGCAATGCAGATGTTGAAGCACAGTGGCTAGGAAGAAACCTAGTGATGAACCAGGCTCTGAGGGGTTGACAGTCCCCTTTTCGCTGTGCCGTGTAGATATTCTAAGAGTACATCTTCAAGATGTTCAAACGTTCATAGATGACCAGCAGGGTCAAATACTAATCAGTGGTTGTAGAGGGTGTAACAGGTCAGCACCTCAGGAGTTAATGTCAGTTGGCTTTTCTTAGCTGAGCGTTCAGTTGTCAATGCCAGGAGGGTTGCCATTATTGATCGCTAAAAATTATTTTTACACCTCTCCCACACTAAATTTACAAAATTTACATCAGAACAGCGATTACTCACCACAAACTGGCAGATGCTTTTTTTTCCTTTAACAAGTCCGACGAGCCCGACGTGAAGGACATACTGCTTTCCCAGGAACAGGCCCAAATCCCTGTCATTTGCATGAAGAGAAGATGGAGAAAAAGAGGACAGAGGTCAGGCTGCCTTCTGAGAATTCATAGGCGATCGAGTAAACCGCCACTGCCTTCCGTTCTACTAGTTGCATGCATGCATCATTGGGGGGAAAATCGCCGACCTACAAGGATATTTAACCTACCAACGGGACATTAAAAAACACATTTCTTAGGCTTCACGGAGTCGTGGCTGAACGACAACAATATCAACATACAGCTGGCTGGTTATACACTGTATTGGCAGGATAGAACCGCGGCGTCTGGTAAAGCAGGGGGGGGGGGACTATGTATATATGTAAACAACAGCTGGTGCTAGATATCTAAGGAAGTGTAGAGGTTTTGCTCGCATGAGGTAGAGTATCTTATGATAAGCTGTAGACCACACTATCTACCTAGAGTTTTCATCTGTATTTTTCGTAGCTGTCTACATACCATCACAGACTGATGCTGGCACTAAGACCGCATTCAATGAGCTGTGGTCTGCCATAAGCAAACAGGAAACGTAAGCATTTCACTGTAAGGTTGTTTTTGGCGCATGTGACTAATAACATTTGATTCGATTTAGTTTCCAAATTTTTTTCAATAGCCTTTCAATTTGTTCCTATACTACAAACTTTTCTAAAACAACAAACCGAGCTCAAATCAAATCAAATTTTATTTGTCACATACACATGGTTAGCAGATGTTAATGCGAGTGTAGCGAAATGCTTGTGCTTCTAGTTCCGACAATGCAATAATAACCAACAAGTAATCTAACTAACAATTCCAAAACTACTGTCTTATACACAGTGTAAGGGGATAAAGAATATGTACATAAGGATATATGAATGAGTGATGGTACAGAGCAGCATAGGCAAGATACAGTAGATGGTATCGAGTACAGTATATACATATGAGATGAGTATGTAAACAAAGCGGCATAGTTAAAGTGGCTAGTGATACATGTATTACATAAGGATGCAGTCGATGATATAGAGTACAGTATATACGTATGCATATGAGATTAATAATGTAGGGTAAGTAACATTATATAAGGTAGCATTGTTTAAAGTGGCTAGTGATATATTTACATTTCCCATCAATTCCCATTATTAAAGTGGCTGGAGTTGAGTCAGTGTCAGTGTCAGTGTGTTGGCAGCAGCCACTCAATGTTAGTGGTGGCTGTTTAACAGTCTGATGGCCTTGAGATAGAAGCTGTTTTTCAGTCTCTCGGTCCCAGCTTTGATGCACCTGTACTGACCTCGCCTTCTGGATGATAGCGGGGTGAACAGGCAGTGGCTCGGGTGGTTGATGTCCTTGATGATCTTTATGGCCTTCCTGTAACATCGGGTGGTGTAGGTGTCCTGGAGGGCAGGTAGTTTGCCCCCGGTGATGCGTTGTGCAGACCTCACTACCCTCTGGAGAGCCTTACGGTTGAGGGCGGAGCAGTTGCCGTACCAGGCGGTGATGCAGCCCGCCAGGATGCTTTCGATTGTGCATCTGTAGAAGTTTGTGAGTGCTTTTGTGAGTGCAAGCCGAATTTCTTCAGCCTCCTGAGGTTGAAGAGGCGCTGCTGCGCCTTCTTCACGATGCTGTCTGTGTGGGTGGACCAATTCAGTTTGTCTGTGATGTGTATGCCGAGGAACTTAAAACTTGCTACCCTCTCCACTACTGTTCCATCGATGTGGATAGGGGGGTGTTCCCTCTGCTGTTTCCTGAAGTCCACAATCATCTCCTTAGTTTTGTTGACGTTGAGTGTGAGGTTATTTTCCTTAGTTCTGCGTTCAACAGGAAGTGACGAGAACACAAGTTGCAATTTTGAAATTTGGTTGTGTATCAGCAGTTTTACTCTTATGTCAGTCAATTAGCCCATGTCAGCTAACATTTTTGGGATTGCTAGCTATCTAAATTTGTTATCATTGCCAGCAATCTAAAAAAAAAATATCATTGTTGGGGCCCCACAGTGTCGGGGCCCCCATTGATTTTGTTAGTCTCACTCCAATATATTAAAAACTACAAATATTTCTCTCCAACCTATGACAGGATGCGGGTACGCAGACCCGCGAGCAACTGCGGCCCCTTGTGATGAGTTCAGATTATTTGTGGGCCCCCCGCCCCCATCAAAGTTGCGCATCCCTGATCTAGATCATTAGGCTTGCCTTGTCTTTTCCTATTCAACCAGCTTCAAAGTCTTACTGTATTTCATGCTACAGTATTTCTATGAGAGAGGTTTTGTATTTACCTTTGCTGCAGTTAACCTCATAAAACCATCCAGAAATCTCGGAAGCTTACGTTCTGTTTCGCTACAGTCTGGTAATTTTCGAGGCTAGGCTGATCTAGGCCTCTGGGCAAACATACATGTATGTTTGACCTGTGAGGTAAACACAGTTCTGTGCATCCCTGCATGATATGTGCTGCAGTTCACACAGTTCACTGGGCTACATGTGAGTGGCATGGTGTGTGGAGAAGAAAAGCCATGCCCTGTGTTAACCTCCTGTGTTGGCATGTGTTAACACCTGGCTGGCATGTAGGTCTTACACTCCTCTTGGCACGTAGCATTGGGGAGGAGCGCTGTATGCATCATTTTCTATTGTATGCTGGTTGTCATAAACAGGATATGTTAGCATGTCGGTAAGCCAAAACCACCTTGGGCAGACATACTGTATCTCTGTCCCTGCCTGCCTGGCAAAGTACAATGGAAACCAGATGGCTGGCTGCTATCTGGCCAAAAAAACAACTTCAGAAGCTTTGACTCAGCAGTAGTTAACTCTGAGATCAGCCAGTACTCTAGCTCTGATTGGCTGTTGAAAGAGACCTAGACATGGAGAAAGAGCAGGGTCATCTGTTTCTATGTGAAGGGCTTTTTGAAGTGTGCTGCACTGTCTTGTTTTCATAAGGCATGTGCCATGGCTGACAAGCTGTTGGTAAAACGTAGAGAGAAAAAAAAAATGGTTGCCAGGGCTCAGTAATGGCCATCTGTTTTCAGTGTCAAAGAGCAGCCAAGCTACTAGGGCCTGGACGATACCAGTACCGTGATACTCGTTAGTATCGTGGCAAGGAAACAAAACAGGCTGATTTAACTTATTTAGGAAAACAGCCCTAATGTTGGAAACAAACATTATGTTGTCATCCAGGGTCACATTTGATGTATTTTCCAAGCTATGTAGCACACTATTTGACATACAGCAGGTTTTTAAAGGACCACAGAGTTTGGTCTGCTTCTTGTTTTAATATATTCTGATACTGGTATCGTCACAGCCCTACAAGCTACTGAGGTGGGCGTAATATGGCGTACAACTCTTAATTGTTTGTTTGTGCTTTGGAAGATCATTTGTTTTGGTTTCAGACAATAGACTTGTACCATCTCTTTAACAGTGAACCTCCCTGGTGGTCCAATATTGCCTTTGTCAACCAAGTCAAGCTGTCCCCCCACAAAAACCCAATTAGCTTTAATGCAGATGCCTCTCTGAAATGAATGCTCAGACACTGCATACAGTAATTTTTTTATTACAGTGCTTTATAATCCATTATACTCTTGACATGCCAACTGTTGCTATGGGAGAAGACGAGCCTATCAGTTTCTAAATGGAACTTTCCTGTTTGTGTGTCATGCAGGCAGCCCCCATATTCATATGGCTCTGTGGCACATTCATGGTGCTTCTGAATTTTAATTAGTCAGGTTAAGCCTTGCTCCCAATATGTTCTATGATGAGCTCAGTTCTATCGGTGTGCTACTTGTGCTGAAGGCAGCAGTACTGGAGAACCCTGTAGAGGTTAGCTTGCTAGATGTTGATCCTCTACACCTTTAGCTGAATGAGTGCGATGACTCAGATAATCGCTTTAGCATGGTTCACACTTTATCTGTCACAACAAGGGGACCCTCTGAACTCTTCCCCACTCCTGGTCTGCATTAACCTCTGTGACCCCCAGGCAAACACGGACCATACTGCTAGCTCAGCATGGATGGCCCAGGGACTTAGTGTAGTGATGTGCCGTTGCCTCTATCTTTGGTTTGAGCTCAAACAACTTAAAAAGCCAGTAGTCATTGTAGTGGATTATGTCAAAGAAGATGTAACATAAGTTCCAGAGAGGTAGACTTTAATTTGACTAACATACATTTTTTGATTACATATTCTTCTCTACAAATGTCCCTGTTTAGAAGTCATCCTTCTTCATTTACCCTACCAACTCCAGTGAAGCAATGACTTTTTTACTTAAGTCACAGACTTTGCACCCACCCTGACTTGTGTGTGTTTGTCTCTCTCTAGGAAACAGCCAGTTCTGTGTACCTGGTCATGGAGGTAAGCTTCTGGTGTTGTCATGTTTGTCTTTGGCCCTTGTTTTGGTCGGAGGTTCGACACAAGCACTACTGCTCTAACTCGACCGTTACTGAGACTGTAATGAGCTAGGTCCTTCGGCTCACAGGAAACATGTGCATTGGGGAGAGAATTTACTTCTGTATAAAGAAGGGGAAAAAAGCTACAGATCCTCGGTTGTGCCAAATCAAATTACAATCAGACCTCAGGACAGCTATTGTGTTCAGTTAGGCTTAGGGTTGAACAATTCGGGGAACTTTCTATAATTCCCTGGTTTCCCAAAATCCCATTCGGAGGAATCAGGAGGGTTGGTATATGCAGGAAAACAAGAATCCTACAACATGGATTTCTGGGGGAAAAAAGGGAATTTATTGAAAGGTCCCAGAATTTTACAAACCTATTTACAGTGGCAAGAAAACGTATGTGAACCCTTTAGAATTACCTGGATTTCTGCATAAATTGGTCAGAAAATTTGATCTGATCTTCATCTAAGTCACAGCAATAGACAAACAGTCTGCTTAAACTAATACTACACAAACAATGATATGTTTTCATGTCTTTATTGAACACACTGTGTAAACATTCACAGTGCAGGGTGGAAAAAGTATGTGAACCTTTGGATTTAATAACTGGTTGACCTTCCTTTTGGCAGCAATAACCTCAACCAAACGTTTTCTGTAGTTGTGGATCAGACCTGCACAACGGTCAGGAGGAATTTTGGACCATTCCTCTTTACAAAACTGTTTAAATTCAGCAATATTCTTGGGTTATATGGTGTGGACCCCTCTCTTGAGGTCAAGCCACAGCATCTCAAATCGGGATGAGGTGAAGGTGTATTTTCTTCTGTTGAAGCCATTCTGTGTTTTGGGTCGTTGTCCTGTTGCTTCACCCAACTTCTGTTGAGCTTCAATTGGCAGGCAGACAGCCTTACATTCCCTTGCAAAATGTATTGATAAACATGGGAAGTCATTTTTCTATTGATGATAGCAGCTGTCCAGGCCCTGAGGCAGCAAAGCAGACCCAACCCATGATGCTCCCTCCACCATACTTTACAGTTGGGATGAGGTTGTTGTGCTGTGCCTTTTTTTTCTCCACACATAATGTTGTGTGTTCCTTCCAAACAACTCAACTTTAGTGTAATCTGTCAAAGAATATTTTGCCCGTAGCGCTGTAGAACATCCAGAGTTATTTTGCTAACTTCAGAAGTGCAGCGTTGTTTTGTTTTTTGGACAGCAGTGGCTTCATCCGCAGTGTCCTCTCACGAACACCATTCTTGTTTAGTGTTCTACTACTGTGTTCTACTCTGGCCAAAGACAAACACGTGTTCTACTTTAGTATTAGACTCATCAACAGAGACGTTAGCATGTTTCAGAGATTTCTCTAAGTCTTTAGCTGACACTCTAGAATTCTTCTTAACCTCATTGAGCATTCTGCATTGTGCTCTTGCAGTCATCTTTGCAGGACGGCCACTCATAGGGAGAGTAGCACCAGTGCTGAACTTTCTACATTTATAGACAATTTGTCTTACTATTGACTGATGAATATCAAGGCTTTTAGATACTTTTGTAACCCTTTCCAGCTTTATGCAAGTCAACAATTATTAATCTTAATCTCTTTTGTTCGAGGCATGGTTCACGTCATGCAATGCTTCTTGAGAATAGCAAACTCAAGTTTTGTGAAGGTTTTTTATAGAGCAGGGCAGCTCTAACCAACATCTCCAATCTCGTCTCATTGATTGGACTCCAAGTTAGCTGACTCCTGACTCCAATTAGCTTTTGGAGATGTCATTAGCCTAGGGGTTCACATACTTTTTACAACCTATACTGTGAATGTTTAAATGATGTATTCAATATAGACAAGAAAAATACAATCATTTGTATGTTATTTGTATAAGCACACTGTGTTTGTCTATGGTTGTGATTTTATTTTTATGACCAATTTATGCAGAAATCCAGGTAATTCCAAAAGGTTAACATACTTTTTTCTTGCCACTGTAGGCTAGTAGGTTTCATGGTTTCCATTGGATCATGTCAACTTAACCGCCCTCCATCTATGAGGGTTCTGACTAAACACCTCAGTAATTTAACAAAATAAAAGACCCAATTCCTGCTGAACTCAACTTGACTGTTTCTCTAGCTTTCTTGTTAAAAGGGAACTTCAAATCAAATTCTATTTGTCACATACACATGGTTAGCAGATGTTAATGCGAGTGTAGCGAAATGCTTGTGCTTCTAGTTCTGACAATGCAGTAATAACCTTGTATGTCTTACAGAGTGAAGTGACACAAGACAAAACCTGTTTAGGGTTATACAAAGGAGTCAAAAGACCTCCTGTTGTCCAAACGTACCCCACCCAATGACCAGGCTTCATTCATATTAATGCTGCACCATCAGTGTCATTCAGTTAGCCGCCACCCCTCTCTCACACACACCTCCTTAGTGAGGAGTATTATGTATCTATCCCCATTAGGGCTGTCCCTGACTAAAACTTTGTATATTTGCTAAAAAAATGTAATTTGATTGAGGGTAATGTCAGGCATTTAAAGCCTTAATGTTTCTTCAGCAATTCAACCTCTGTGTGTGTTGCTCTCTGCTGATTGTATGTCTCCTAATGTCATTCACTTTCATCTCTCTATCTTTCTCTAGTACTGCAATGGTGGGGACCTGGCGGACTATCTACACTGTAAGTGGACTATTTCATCTGTCAAAAGCCCAGAGAAGCTCTCATTAGAATTGCTTTCTTTCCTTCAGTTGGGCCTCTGTAGCACATAGTGTGACAAATTCAGTGGGGGAAGGTTTCAGAGCACTCAATGAAATGGGGGAAGGTTTCAGAGCACTCAATGAAATGGGGGTAGGTTTCAGAGCACACAGTGACTGGAGCCAGCTTGTGTGTGGAAAAAGCTGGGTATATTGAAAGTCACCTAGAGCATCAAGGCAGAGTATTAGAGTATGTTGGCAAAGTGAAAATGAAAGCTGGGATGATGTAATGGTGGGTGATGAGGGTGTGGGCTGAAGCAACCAGGCCACTGAATTTAGCACAGGAAGTTTAGGCCCTCCCTAGGCTGCTTGTTTATTTAGACTCCAGTCCCAGGCTACAGGGAAGCTGTGTTTTGATAGGCTGCTGGGGAACAGGAACAGGTCTGGTGTTTCTGTTAGGATGCAAGGGGGGGCACGCTGTCTGACTTCCACAGATGACTGAGGGGGAGGGAGGGATTATGACACCATCTCTGGGCCAGGGAAGTGATTGGAGAGAGAGGTCAGTGGGGTGGGAGCCAGAGGAAGGTGGAATGAGAGACGATGCCTCGTCTGGGCCTGTTTTTGCCGTTACATTTGGAAGTGAAATGAACATGCTTGTTATGGTCTGTGAAGCAAGGCTAACCACACAACAGTCAAATGGCACCAAAAAGAAAGTTCAGTATTGAAAAATAACATCATTTACATACTTTTGATAGTCAAATAAGGTGGAGTATTTTATTTTCCCTTAATGTCAGTCTGTCCTGTCCCACCCCTCCACCCCTAGCCAAGGGCACCCTGAGTGAGGACACTATCCGAGTGTTCCTGCAGCAGATAGCCGGGGCCATGAGGGTGCTGCAGGCCAAGGGGATCATTCACAGAGACCTCAAACCACAGAACATTCTGCTCTCCTACCCCGCAGGACGCAAGTCCCACTCTACCAACACCTGCATCAAGATAGGTAGGGGGGTGTGTGTGCACATGCTCAGTAATGCATCATATAAATGATAGAGACGTGTTCAAGCTTATAGCTGTGAATTATTTTTTATTTTTTAAATATTTTTTATTTCACCTTTATTTAACCAGGTAGGCTAGTTGAGAACAAGTTCTCATTTGCAACTGCGACCTGGACAAGATAAAGCATAGCAGTGTGAACAGACAACACAGAGTTACACATGGAGTAAACAATTAACAAGTCAATAACACAGTAGAAAAAAGAGAGTATATACATTGTGTGCAAAAGGCATGAGGAGGTAGGCGAATAATTACAATTTTGCAGATTAACACGAGTGATAAATGATCAGATGGTCATTTAGAGATATTGGTGTGCAAAAAGAGCAGAAAAGTAAATAAATAAAAACAGTATGGGGATGAGGTAGAATGAATGAGTGCAGGGCTGAAGACTGAAGAGCAGAATTTTATACATCGTTAGTCCTTACTCATATTAATCCTTCTCAAGCCCATGTATCCTGCAGACAGAATTGATTGCCTTTGTGAAGACTGAAGCATGCTTCACAACAGACTGTTATAATCCTGATACTTCTTTTGAAACTTGCTCATTTATTTTTGTGTGGATATTCTCAGTGCCCATTGATCTTGAATGTTAGCCTTTTTAACCCCACAAATCTAATTAGCATTAAACAAAATCCCCATAGAAATCAGTCAGGCATCTGCCTGTGTTGCAGTTCTGCATCTGTGGTGAAAGGTGACAGAGCTAGAGCAGTGTTTGTCAGACCATGAGACATCCCGAAAATTGTTCTTCACACAAAATCGTCTGTAGCGTCGAACGGTTTGGCCTACACGCGAATACCCCTCTATGGTAAGATGAGACTCTCACGAGCACGTAGATGTTGCTTTAGGACGCCCACAGGTCTCACAAGACTTGTCCGAAGGTCTCCCGGTACCAGTTGAAAAAATGAATGGCACTATCTGTTGTTCCATGTAGTGAATCTGTTATTCAATGCGTTTGTATGGGCTAATAGCAGTAAGGCCTAAAAAATCATATATATTTATTTTGATACTTCAAGAGGTCTCAACACTTAAAATCAAATAGCTAAATGATCCTTGGTATGACCTTAAAACAATTTCATATAGTTTAGTAGAGGTGTTTTGACTGATTTCTTGTCAATGCTAATATTACAAAAAATTGCTTGCTAATCAACAACTGTAACAGTGTATTTGAGAGACAAGTGCTCGTTGTACAAATGTATTTGTTGCAATGAACATTTGGAGAAGATGTATAGTTTATATGTTATCAGCAATCTAAGCCAACCCTGTCTGTTTTACACCATAGTTGTGTTCATGGGTTTTTGTTGCTAAACAACCAACCTGTTTATTGCTGAATCATCTTTTCCCCCTTCTATCCCTCTCTCTCCTATTCCTCTCTCCAGCTGACTTTGGGTTTGCACGGTACCTTCAGAACAACATGATGGCTGCTACTCTGTGTGGGTCCCCTATGTACATGGTGAGCACTTCTAGTTCCTTACACACCCTCAAACAGCCTATGGTCATACTCCCTAGTGGCGCAGCGGTCTAAAGCACTGCAGGAGGCGTCACTACAGTCCCTGGTTCGAATCCAGGCTGCATCACATCCGGCCGTGATTGGGAGTCCCACAGGGCGGCGCACAATTGGCCCAGCGTCGTCTGGGTTTGGCCGGGGTAGGCCGTCATTGTAAATAAGAATTTGTTTTTAATTGACTTGCCTAGTTAAATACAGCATATTTATTTTTATGTTTTATCTGCCATTAGGTACCATGTTTGCTGTGTGCAACTCTGAAATGTTTTCCTGTATCCACCAGGCACCTGAAGTCATCATGTCTCAGAACTATGATGCCAAGGCTGACCTGTGGAGCATCGGTACCATTTTGTTCCAGTGTCTGACAGGGAAAGCCCCGTTTCAGGTGAGCACCATAGTCCTAACGATATAAGACTCAATCATACGCAGATATACCCAACTCAAAGAGAGGGTGTTTAAATGTTTAAATTGAATCCACTCAATGCAGAAACGGGTCATTCAGAGAGGGAGAGAGAGAAACAGACCCCCCCGTAGCATATTGCCTGTTTCTGTTTGTTTCACATTCTTCAATAAATAACTCAATGTTGTCTGTTTGCTGCTTTTCATTCAATCATGTAGCTGTTCTTTAGGCTATGGCCTAAAATGAATTCATATGGTCAGAATGTTATACTTTGTAGCATAGGCTTCTGGTTTTATGAAAATATTACATCTGGTGAAAGGCCAACGACATTTGGTCCTTTCAAGACTGTTACATGACATTAGAAATGTGATTTCAGAGACACAAGGTAACAATAGTTTATGATTAAAGGGACCAGAGTCCGTCTGTTACCATCATCATTATCATGATTTACATCATTAAAAGCACCAAATAATTATATTTAGAAGCCCACTAGGCTACTAACTTGTTGTCATTAAATGTCCTGGATAATAGAAAGGAAATACCTTTGGGTGTTCCTACAACAGCCTAGGCTATCCTACACAGTCACGCAAAGTAGCCGACCACGGTGTCTAATCCCATGCACAGAAACATATGAAAACATTAACTCATTGCCTTGATGCCTTCTCTGTTAAATATTTAATACCCTGGTGGTTTCTCTGTTAAATATTTAATACCCTGGTGGTTTCTCTGTTAAATATTTAACACCCTGGTGGTTTCTCTGTTAAATCTTTTATACCCTGGTGGTTTCTCTGTTAAATCTTTTATACCCTGATGGTTTCTCTGTTAAATCTTTTAGACCCTGGTGGTTTCTCTGTTAAATCTTTAAGACCCTGGTGGTTTCTCTGTTAAATATTTTAGACCCAGGTGGTTTCTCTGTTAAATATTTAAGACCCTGGTGGTTTCTCTGTTAAATCTTTAATACCCTGGTGGTTTCTCTGTTAAATATTTAAGTATTTAAAATTTACCCTACTGTAAATCTGTAGACAATAGCAGATAATCAACATAAATGTAGGGGTATTGGGTTGGATCTTACGCGGATCACAATTTCCCTCGCGCTTCGAATGAGACCTCAACATGTTCTGGACACCGTTTTCCACACTGGGTGTTTTTGCATCCGTATGCTAGATCACAACAGCTGTTTGTCACTTGACTGTCAAGTATTTCCTGGATCAGAAGGAAATGATCCAGGACGGTTGACAATATCACTAGGCCTAACTAAACAGGTACCTAATGTGCATCCAACAGGTAAGTCGATTAACTTTGGCATAGCCTATTGAAGAACCATACAAAAGTTAGGTGACGCTTTCAGGAAGAAGCATTTGAATTTGCAATCATTTTGGATTTGTGTGCCCATGAAAACTGTTTTCATCGTGTAGCCTAAAATATCAATATGAATGTTTGATAAAGCGGTGCTGCCGTTAATAACGCACCTTCTTATAGGCTCAGCTAGACTTGTCCCGCTGATGGGCCATAAGGGGTTGGAAGCAAATATCAAGGAATTATCATAGGCCTAGTTTTATTATATTGATAATTAGATTCCATGAAGCAATTTGAAAGTAAATTAATTATTACACGCTTGAAATAACTTTTCTTTATATGTGAAAATTTTAAATATAATCATATATTAATAGGCTTATCGATTTCACATTACTCCTCCAACCTTGATTTATTTTCTGTGTCTAAAAGGAAGACAACGATTGCAGTTCATAAAAAATATATATTTTATACAATATTCTGCCCATATGAACAAATGTATTTTAAGACATACGTGAACAAATATATGAAAACCTTCAGATGGGTTTTAAATTAGTTTACCCACTAATGTATGCTTGTGGATTAAATTAGTTAAATGAGTTATTCGCCCAACCCTGTTTTATTTAGGTTATTCTGATTAAAAGAAAGGCAGCAAATGCAGCACATTTTTATTTATTCAAGCCCTATATTCTGCCCATATGAACAAACTGACCACTAGCCAGCTGTCGTTCCCCAGCCATTTGCACACACTCATTGTACCTCAGGCAATTGCACACATGTGCTTTGCCTGCACTTCAATATTTCAGGCTGGTATGGAAGCAATCTGTTTTGGTTTTCTCTCAGAGACTTGTCCAAACAGACTGACTTTTCTAAACAAACCGTCTTATCTCAACAATACTATTTATCCAGCCTTTCCTAAGGCTCTCAGGTAGGTCAAAACATGACAGTCTAATTTAGGGAAACCATAGAGGTGTCTTGTCTCTGAGAGTGAACTACATACAAGTAATCCAAACTGCCCAGACAGGATTTTTAAAGGTCAACTGACTGTTTCCACTTTAGATCTTTCCACTCTGAAAATAATTTGTGTGCATGCAAACATTCAAGTGATTTGTTCTGTCTGTATAAAAAAAAAAAATGGTATTGTATTTGCGAGACGTTCTATTGCACATTTGGAGCTAGTAACATAAGCATTTCACTGCACCTGCTATAACACCTGCAAATCTGTGTACACGACCATTCAACTTTGATTTGATGTGTGTGTGTGTACCCGTAGGCTAGCAGTCCCCAGGACCTCCGGCTATTTTATGAGAAAAACAAGAACCTCAGCCCCAAGTAAGTGTTCACGAACTGTCTGTTTTTAGAGGCAGAGGGTTCAGATTTCTTAGATTTATTCTTTCACCGGAGATTGTTTGTTGAATGTTGCTTCCATTTTAATGTACTAATGTTGTGGGAGATCACATTTCATCATTGCCTGTGTTACAAATCACTTTTGATTATCATACTCTCACATACTGCTTTTAGCAGCTTTCACTACCACAATTGTAAAATTAACAATTTTTGGCAAATTGCAAAACATGCCCCTGATCAGTTGTTACAGCAGGAATGAAGTGTAAAGTACCATCACGCATTCATGGTGACTTGTGTGTTTCCCCTCCCAGTATCCCCAGAGAGACCTCCTGTCCCCTGAGGCTTCTGCTGCTGGGTCTTCTGCAGCGAAACCACAAGGACCGCATGGACTTTGGTCAGTGGGGCCACGCTCATTATTTAAGAGATGTTTCAAATTGATAGGGTATCCCTAGCATGTTCCTCACTTTCAATCTTTTTCTCTTCTCATTGTAGAGGAGTTCTTCCGTCACCCCTTCCTGGAGGCGAGCTCGTCCATGAAGAAAAGTGACTAATAGTCCTTATTCATCCATCTTCCCATCCCTAACTGAAACCTCCAAACCATGCCAATATTGATTTTCACTTGTTTTCTTGGTGATTTTTGATGGGTTTGACTTAATTGGCCTATCTATCATATCAAGAGGACAGTCTGATTTATTACTTTGAGAATTGATATTGATATTTTTCTTTCATACAGCAACTCCTGCTGTGACCATGACGTGCTTTCCCAGCTCTGCTTCAGCCAGCTCCTGTAGCAGCTCTTCCACCTCACACCTGGCCTCCCCACCGGTGAGTGTGTGTGTGCATCAATATATACATGATTGTGTGCATGCTATACAGTGTATATACCATGTGTTTGTTTAAAGCATCTTGTAAACAGCGTGATTCAGAGGTGACCGTAGTAACTCATCCGTGGGGCCTCAGTCTTATCACTGATGATGTGTTCAACTCTGTGTGATAAGGCCCAGCTGTCTGACTTAATGACCCATAGGCAGAATAGACTGTTATTGCCCAACAGTTGTTAACTGAAACATACTAGGTTAGAGCTACTGTTGATCAAATCAAATTGTATTTGGTCACATACACATAGTTAGCAGATGTTATTGCGAGTGTAGCGAAATGCTTGTGCTTCTAGTTCTGACAGTGCAGCAATATCTAACAAGTCATCTAACAATTCCCTACCAACTACCTAATACACACACATCTAAGTAAAGGAATGGAATAAGAATATATAAATATATGGGTGAGCAATGACAGAGCAGCATAGGCAAGATGCAATAGATGGTATAAAATACAGTATATACTGTCAAAGTGTGTGTTCAGTCTTGTGTTTGCTGGCTGGTATAGGGCTTTTTGTCTAATCTGTAGTGTAATGTGCTGCTGCCTGTGAAATTTGATGACACCCTTGTGATTCTAGTCTGTTATCAGTGATATTGTATATGGTGGATGGTTGATTGTTTGAAACATAGACGGTGTGGGTAGTTCAGGGTCAATGCTGTGGTCATCGTTCCTGCCTTACCTCTCTCTTTCTCTCTCCTTTCTCTCTCTGCAGCAGTCCCTGGCTGAGGTCCAGCAGGTCCGTACTAAAACACTCGCTTCTCCTACCCAGGATTCCCCTGGCTTCCTCCTCAAGGACTCGTCTGGAGGGGGCTGCAGCAGTAAGAACTCCTCCTGTGACACAGATGACTTTGTCATGGTGCCCGCCCACTATCCCAGTGAGTACACTCTTTACTCTACCAGTGTACTCCCATAGAGCTCAGTCAGTGATGTATAGAATCCAGAAATTGTGAGTGAAGTTTAGAATTTATCACTTTCTCTCTGAGTAAGAAAATAAAGGTTTAAAGCCAGACTAATAAAATGTTACTTTAAAAAAAAAAAATATCTCAATGTATAGATGAAAGATGAATTTGTCGTTTGGATCACTTCAAAGTGATACAAATGAAGGTTTTACAAATTCTAAGTACAGCAGCATTGATAAGAAATTGCAGGTAAGATTTATCCAGGTAATTATGACACATAGAACATGCACTAGGCCGATCTGTCCCTCTGATCCATCCACGACTACAGCAACACAATCTAGCTATATCCCTCTGAATACAAACAAGACTCACAAATGAGAGTTGAGTGATACAGAATAAACATGTAATTTACCTGACAAATGCATGTTGTAAAGGTTATTAATATTGGCTCCTGTCTGTGTGTCTGTCTGCGACAGCTGATGATTTGCAGATTTGAAACCACTGGTGGGTCTGTTGTTAGAGTTGCCTTGATGTTGCTAGCTTGAGCTTCTTAATGAATTGTGGGCAATTTTCATTCAGCAGGGGATTGAGAATATTTTCCTAGTGCAGCATTTGCTAGTTTGACCATATTTCAGACTTCTCAGCACGATCTGTGCCAGCAGCATGCCGGACACTATGGATAATATTTAAGAAAGTCAGCTCTGTCTACTGGGAAGTGAAGCAAGCTAGCTAGGAAACAGATAGATCTGACCACACACGCATTGCTTGCAAATGTGCATAGTCTACCGTTGGGTGATTAGTTTTCAGCTAAATAAACATTCATACTCTTGCAAATGTATCTGGAGTTGCTAGCTGGCTTATTGTTTTCCTCTTGGATGTGGAGTTTATTCTATTTATTCTGTTTATTCTAATGCAACCTTTTTGATGGCGAATTTATTAAACCCTATAGTTGCTGAGTGTCAACTTCTCCAGGCAAGTGTTTGCACTGCAAGAGATCAAGCTTATAACAGCGCTACCATCGCATGGCAGTAGACGGCCTATATTGTTGAACATGTCTATGTCAATTAGAATGACATTTTAGTGCTGCAACATAGCTGACTCACTTGTAAATTGTCATTTTTATGCAGTAGAGTAACCTACATGCTTGTCTGGTACTGACTGATGGCAGGGTGGCTGGCCCAGGAGCCACTTGAGAACTCTCAGATAGAGCACATTATGACGTCTTGTCTGGGTTTGTTTACATTATGTCTTGCCTGGTTTTGTTTTGTCGCCTCGACAATTTGATATTTCATAATCACAAATTATTTAAATGAGACGTACTAAGTCTGGATTTAAGGATGTAGTAGGTTTCTACTCCAAGGTTTCATCAGTTTGGTTTGATGTGTTGCCATGGTTTCTCAGCAGGTGAGCTCACCTGTGAGGGGCCTACTGGAAAGGTGTTCCACGACAGTCTGATGAACAGCGGGTGAGTTTAGTGGTCAGGGTCGTACCTAGATGCTGATGGGAAATACACCCAATCCTACTTCTTCATAGTAATATAATATACATTATAATCACAAAACATTTGTGTTCTCAACTCCTCATTAGCTCTCTGTTAGCCTTTGGTGGCCTGGGCAGTCAGGGCAAGACCCCACCCCACTCCCCCTCCTACAGTGGCTCCCCCAATCCTATCAGGTAAGAGCAAAAACCACTCTTACTGGACAGGAATTCATTCTCAGTGTTCAGACAGATTAAACCATCTAGACATGCTAGTCAGGTCACCCTGGTAGCTGGGTGGTGTATTGTGCACTGAAAGCAAAGGTCGATGATATACCCTTCTATAGTAAGAGGATTAGTGTGTAAGGCTCGATGACCGGCAAGTCGGTAAAGAACAAATTCTTATTTACAATTCATGGCCTACACCAGCCAAACCCTGTGCGCCGTCCTATGGGACTCCAAATCACGGCCGGTTCTGATACAGCGTGAATTCGAAATAGGGTGTCTGTTGTGACACCTCTAGCACTGAGATGCAGTGCCTTAGACCACTGCGCCACTCAGTTGGCCAGAAGGTCAACCCCAAAGCAAGGGCTCTCTCAGCTCTCATTCTCTCTCACTCTGTCTCTCTCTCTTTCACTCTTTCTCTCACATACTTTTACATAGATTTTTTCCTCAGTATTTTTGCCGTTTCACTCTCTTAATGCATTTAACAGATGGGATGGTTAAACGTAACCAACTCCCCCTTTCTCTCTTCTTTCAGTCGGCCTAACGAGTTCTCTGGCAGTAACTGTGGTAACTATGGTCAGTCGGTGCCCATTCCGGTTCCCACTCAGGTCCAAAACTACCAGCGTATGGAGCAGAAGCTCCATTCCCCCAGCCAGGACGGCTCCCCACGGTCAGTGTATGGGCCTTCAGAAAGTATTCACACCCCTTAACTTTTTCCACATTTTGTTGTTACATTTTGTTGTTACACAATACCCCATAATGTCAAAGTGGTATTACATTTTTAGAATTGTTTTATAAGTAAGTTCACCTTTTTGTTATGACAAGCCTAAATAAGTTCATGAGTAAACATTTGCTTAGCAAGTCACATAATATGTTGCAGGGACTCACTGTGTGCAATAATAGTGCAACATGATTTTTGAATGACTACCTCATCTCTGTACCCCACGCATACAATAATCTGTAAAGTCCCTCAGTCTAGCAGTGTATTTAAAACACTGATTCAACCACAAAGACCATGGAGGTTTTCCAATGCCTCGCAAAAAAGGACACCTATTGGTAGATGGGTAAAAGGCATTAATCCTGTTTGCAATAAGGCACTAAAGTAAACTGCATGTCCTGAATAACGAACAAATTGTTATGTTTCGGGCAAATACAACACATCACTGAGTATCACGATTCATATTTTCAAGCATGGTGATGGCTGCATCATGTTATGGTATGCTTGTCATCGGCAAGGACTAGTTGTTTAGGATAAAAATAAACGGAATAGAGCTAAGAACAGTCAAAGTCCTAGAGGAAAACCTGGTTCAGTCTGCTTTCCAACAGACACTGGGAGACAAATTGAACCTTTCAGCAGGACATAACCTAAACCACAAGGCCAAATATACACTGGAGTTGCTTACCAAGAAGACATTGGCCTAGTTACAATTTTGACTTAAATCGTCTTGAAAATCTATGGCAAGACATAAAAATGGCTATCTAGCAGTGATCAACAGCCAACTTGGCAGAGCTTGAAGAATGTTAAAAATAATATTGTACAATCCAGGTGTGCAAAGTTCTTAGAGGCTTTACCCAGAAAGACTCACATCTGTAATCACTGCCAAAGGTGATTCTAACGTATCTCTAATCAATTTGGAATTCATGCTGTAACACAACAAAATGTGGAATAACTCATGGGGTATGAATACTTTCTGAAAGCACTGCAGATATACATGCATTATTTACACACACGCTTATATTAACCTATAGTCTCCTCTGTGGCACAGTAGTATAATTTCTGGCTTGGCGGTAATAGGGAATATTGTCTTATTTTGTGACTTCTCTGTTTCTCTCCCCACCACAGGCTGTCCACCCCAGTGCGTCGCTGTAGCAGCAATAGTTCACTGGGATTTGGAAGGACTGGCCCATCTCTGCCTTACCCAGGAGGCTACGGGGCCTTGGCTGGCCTCCGCAGGCTGTCTGTAGGAGGAGCCAGACCCTTCCAGCTTTCACCTCAAGGTCTGCCAGAGTGCACTGATGTGTCATAAAATGTCTCTTTTTCTCTCCTCTTATTCTTCTTCTTTCTTCCCCCCCCTCTCTCATTTCCCTCTGTGTCTGAAGTGGGTACCATCCCTGAGCTGCCAGGGCAGGTGCGCCCGCTGGGCACAGACACCAGTAGCGGGGGGTCGCAGGATGGAGGTGAGAACCCAGAGTTCCCCTCCTTCTTTCCCTTTTTGTCCCCCTAACTTCTATGTTGACTGTTTTAGTGTTTTGGTTAGTGGTGGATGTCATGGTTAAACTGGTCAGGGGCACTGGAGACTCTTGCTTTGTATCCCAAGGTTATCCACTTCCTGATGGCTTGATCAGTGGGGTTTAAAACTGACTTAAAGGAACCTTTTGATGTTTTACTTCCATGTGTCTTTCCCTCACCTTGTCGGTGTATATATTTAGTCCCTCATCTAATATAATATATATTGACATTTCATTATTCACATTGTGCTGCACTATTATTCCTCCTCTAACCCCTGTCCCTCTCCAGCTCTCCAGTTCCTCGACATGCGGCCTCCCGCTCAGCAGCAAGGCCTGGTCACCCGGCTTCACAGCGCCCCATGTCTCCTCGAGGCTGCTAGCAGGGGCGGCAGGCAAAATATCAGGAAGCAGCACTCTGACCCAGTGGTGGCCAACCACCAGGCAGGCATGGTGACTATGCGGCCCCTGCACTCCTCCCCCAGGCTGAGTGAACTCATGCAGCGCAGCCCCCTCCCCACCATTCTAGGATCTCCCTCGAGAGTAAGTTCATGTTTTGGACAGCACATCAAGTATAAGACCTATGCTTGTGTTTACAGGAAGCTGAGGTATCCAGCAAATGGCTTTAATCAGTCAATCTCACTGTCCATAGTCTTTATATTTTCTACTTTGGCTGAGTCTTGCCTCTGACACTGACATCCTGTCTACAGGCCATCCCACCCTTTGAGTTTCCAAAACCTCCCAGCACCCCCAACCTGGTGACCTTCCTGGCCCAGCAGGGCCTGGTTCTGGCCCCGCCTGGCAGCAGGACTGCCTCAGACCACAGGGACCCAGGACAGCCGCCCACTGGGCAGCTTGGTCAATACAGCCACAGGACCGCAGAGGACAACAAGAGCTTTGGCAGGTCTCAGAGTGCAAGTCGTTTGTCTGACATGTTGCTGATGGCTGCATTTGGAGGCCCGCTGGGGGAGCGGGGGAGCAATGAGAACCTCTGCTCTAACAGAGGAGCCATAGACATCACAGGTGGGCTTAGTAGAGCTGTTTACCAAATTTTACTCTTCAGTAGATGACTACCTGAATGACTAAAGAGAGAGATATATATATATATCTATATATCTATATCTATATCTATATCTATATATATATATATATCAGTGACTGACTGGAGATCCTTGTTTAAAGTTAAGCAACTTCGTTGGTTCACTCTTTGTTTGAATGTTCAGCAAGACTAAACAGATTTCTTCACTCACTTTTTCAACTGGGGTCACGGTATCAATTTAGTGACATTCCACAGGGGTCAATTTCAACACTTAAACCTTTGAAAAAGGGACAAGGATCCCATTTTATTCTAGATGAGATAAGGTTTAATATCATGCTAATTAGTTTGGTCAGGATAGAGGCTTTCAGTGTGGTGTTCAGCTTTGGACTGTATCTGTAGCACATTTGGCGTGCAAAACCACACAAAGAGCCAATCATTTTTGAAGATTGCCTGTCTAAGTGGGTCAGTGAAAGTTGATTCTGATAAGATGGAGGTTTACTTATTGGAATATTATTTTTCAACATACTAAAACATTAACTGTTTTTAAACCCCTGCTGTTGGAGGACATCAGGTTTTATTTATACTGCTCTGCTAATAATATGGGCAAACTGGATGTTAAAAGCATGCATCTAACTACCACGGTAAATGACTACTTGCTCCACTGCACATAGCTAGGTCATTAGTTACTACGGTTCATATTCTCTGGCCTATGTGTTTCTAATTAAAAAAATTAACCTCTCCAGAAATAAGTCTCTCACTGTTGCCGCCTGCTATCGACCCCCCTACGCTCCCAGCTGTGCCCTGGACGCCATTTGTGAATTGATCGCCCCCCATCTAGCTTCAGAGTTCGTTCTGTTAGGTGACCTAAACTGGGATATGCTTAACACCCCGGCAGTCCTACAATCTAAGCTAGATGCCCTCAATCTCACACAAATCATCAGGGAACCCACCAGGTACAACCCTAAATCTGTAAACATGGGCCAAATACACCTCCGCTGTTTTCAATCAGGATCTCAGCGATCACTGCCTCATTGCCTGTATCCGCTATGGGTCCGCGGTCAAACGACCACCCCTCATCACTGTCAAACGCTCCCTAAAACATTTCTGCGAGCAGGCCTTTCTAATCGACCTGGCCCGGGTATCCTGGTAGGATATTGACCTCATCCCGTCAGTCGAGGATGCCTGGTCATTCTTTAAAAGTAATTTCCTCACCATCTTAGATAAGCATGCCCCGTTCAAAAAATGCAGAACTAAGAACAGATATAGCCCTTGGTTCACTCCAGACCTGACTGCCCTTGACCAGCACAAAAACATCCTGTTGCGGACTGCCATAGCATTGAATAGTCCCCACGATATGCAACTGTTCAGGGAAGTCAAGAACCAATACACGCAGTCAGTCAGGAAAGCCAAGGCTAGCTTTTTCAAGCAGAAATTCGCATCCTGTAGCTCTAACTCCAAAACGTTTTGGGACACTGTAAAGTCCATGAAGAACAAGAGCACCTCCTCCTAGCTGCCCACTGCATTGAGGCTAGGTAACACGGTCACCACTGATAAATCCATGATAATCGAACATTTCAATAAGCATTTCTCAACGGCTGGCCATGCCTTCCTCCTGGCTATTCCAACCCTGGCCAACAGCTCCATCCCCCCCGCAGCTACTCGCCCAAGCCTCCCCAGCTTCTCCTTCACCCATATCCAGACAGCAGATGTTCTGAAAGAGCTGCAAAACCTGGACCAGTACAAATCAGCTGGGCTAGACAATCTGGACCCTCTCTTTCTAAAACTCTACGCCGCCATTGTTGCAACCGCTATTACCAGCCTGTTCAACCTCTCTTTCGTATCGTCCGAGATCCCTAAAGATTGGAAAGCTGCCGCGTTCATCCCTCTCTTCAAAGGGGGTGACACCCTAGACCCAAACTGTTAGGCAGGGCAGGATGGATATAGGTCTCTATCTAAAGTCTTTGAAAGCCAAGTTAATAAACAGATCACTGACCATTACGAATCCCACCGTACCTTCTCCGCTGTGCAATCCGGCTTCCGAGCCGGTCACGGGTGCACCTCAGCCACGCTCAAGGTACTAAACGATATCATAACCGCCATCGATAAGAGACAGTACTGTGCAGCTGTCTTCATCGACCTGGCCAAGGCTTTCAACTCTGTCAATCACCGTATTCTTATCGGCAGACTCAATAGCCTTGTTGTTTCTGATGACTGCCTCGCCTGGTTCACCAACTACTTTGCAGACAGAGTTCAGTGTGTCAAATCGGAGGGCATGTTGTCCGGACCTCTGGCAGTCTCCATGGGGGTACTACAGGGTTCAATTCTCAGGCCGACTCTTTTTCTCTGTCTAAATCAATGATGTCGCTCTTGCTGCGAGCGATTCCCTGATCCACCTCTACGCAGACGACATCATTCGGTATACTTCTGGCCCTTCCTTGGACACTGCGCTAACGATCCTCCAAACGAGCTTCAATGCCATACAACACTCCTTCCGTGGCCTCCATATTCTCTTAAACTCTAGTAAAACCAAATGCATGCTTTTCAACCATTCGCTTCCCGCACCCGCCCGCCCGACTAGCATCGCCACCCTGGACAGTTCCGACCTAGAATATGTGGACAACTATAAATACCTAGGTGTCTGGCTAGACTGTAAACTCTTCTTCCAGACTCCTATTAAACATCTCCAATCCAAAATCAAATCTAGAATCGGCTTTCTATTTCGCAACAAAGCCTCCTTCACTCACGCCGCCAAACTTACCCTAGTAAAACTGACTATCCTACCGATCCTCGACTTCATCGATGTCATCTACAAAATAGCTTCCAACACCCTACTCAGAAAACTGGATGCAGTCTATCACAGTGCCATCCGTTTTGTTACCAAATCACCTTATACCACCCACCACTATGACCTGTATTCTTTAGTCAGCTGGCCCTCGCTACATGTTCGTCGCCAGACCCACTGGCTCCAGGTCATCTATAAGTCTATGCTAGGTAAAGCTCCGCCTTATCTCAGTTCACTGGTCACGATAACGACACCCACCCGTAGCACGCGCTCCAGCAGGTTTATCTCACTGGTCATCCCCAAAGCCAACACCCCATTTGGCCGCCTTTCCTTCCAGTTCTTTGTTGCCAGTGACTGGAACGAATTGCAAACATCGCTGAACTTTTATTTCCCTCACAAACTTGAAACATCAACTATCTGAGCAGCTAAACGATCACTGCAGCTGTACATAGTCCATCTGTAAATAGCCCACCCAATCTACCTCATCCCCATACTGTTTTTATTTTATTTACTTTTCTGCTCTTTTGCACACCAGTATCTCTACTTGCACATCATCATCTGCTCATGTATCACTCCAGTGTTAATCTGATAAATTGTAATTATTTGCTCCTATGGGCTATTTATTGCCTACCTCCTAATGCCTTTTGCACACACTGTATATAGACTTTCTTTTCTCTACTGTGTCATTGACTTGTTTGTGTTATTGGCTTGTTTATTGTTTACTCCATGTGTAACTCTGTGTTGTCTGTGTCACACTGCTTTGCTTTATCTTGGCCAGGTCACAGTTGCAAATGAGAAGTTGTTCTCAACTAGCCTACCTGGTTAAATAAAGGGGAAATAAAATACATTTAAAAAATGATTAGTGCTGTGTTTCTGTCCGTCAGCACCCTCTGGTGATGGTGCCATGGCTGCAGGCTCAGCCAGCCCAGCCCAGGTGGTGTTCACTGTGGGCTCCCCACCCAACAGCAGCACCCTACCACACACCTCAAGGACCAGGCAGTACTCAGGTAAATTCTCAGCAGCCTGGTGATGTCATCCTTTACTCAGCACAGCACCACTATGTAATGTGTTAAAAAATGATGATGAAAAACAGCAGTAGAGTATACAATGTATACAATGGCATAGTTTGGTAAAGGTTACAAATGGTACAAATTGGATATGGCAGTATGAAACAAAAAAGGTTGTGGTAGACCATAAGATTCCCTCCTCCCACAATCCCAGGTCCCCATAGACCTGACCCTCCCATCCCCCCTCCCCAGCTCCCACCTGCCAGGAAGATAGTGAGACCCCTCCTAGCTGTCCCACCACAGAATTAGAATGCGACCGGCTATGGCGATCTCAGTGGCAACGATGTACACAATACATTTCCCTATGTTAGCCATGATCTAGTGCCTGTTACCCAGTGCACCCAGTGCCTGTTACCCAGTGCACCCAGTGCCTGTTACCCAGTGCACCCAGTGCCTGTTCTGAGCTTCTTGCCATGCTCTAACCTCTACTTTCTATAGCAGGCTCCTCCAGCTCTATCAGCCCAGTGGGGTCCTTTACCAGCCGATATCAGACAGGCACCTATCTGGAAGGCTTTGAGGATCCCTCCAGTCCACGCTACAGCTTCACGGACCCCATCACGGCCAACATGGGGGGACCGGTCACCTTCCTGGCCCCTGAGCTGCCAGAGGAGACACTGATGGCGGTGAGAGGATGAGGGTGGGCATGGGGTGGGATGTGGGGTTGTTGCTGTCTGTCACTCTCTGTCTCGGCATGTTTCTTTCTGTCACTCTCTCTGTCTCTGCATGTTTCTTTCTCTCATTTCATCTCTGTGTCTGTATTAAGGAATGCCCATTAGAGGGTGACACGGGAACAGGACTCCCGTGGGTCTTGCAGGTCCAGTGGTATTCCAGCAGGAATGGGAGTGAAGTTCTAGAGTCAAGTTCAGGACAGGACAGAATTGACACTCCACAGTAACGGGCAGTAGTTCTAAACAGAGTTTGTTTGGGGGGTTAATATGTATTGTGTGGATAATTTCAGAAGGAGACTGTTTGTAGGGCTAATAGTTAACTTAATAGAAATCTATTTAAAAAAATCCATGGTCATTTTACCCTCCCCCTCATGTCGGCTCAGTCTCGCTCCAGTTGTAGCCAGTCACTACTTTACCTCAAATACATGCAGAGATTTTCACAATTCCACATGTCCATATCCATGAGTTCATCCAACTCTGGGTAAGTATAAGGGCTGTCTTTAGAAAAGTTTGTGGTCATATGCACATCCTTGAAAACATAGGTGCAGGGCTAATAAAGAATACTAGTATAGAACATGAAGGCCCTCACACTGTTAAAGCTCCCAATTCACTACTTTATTGACAATGTTTTCATCCCAAACAGATTCTCATCAGGTCAAATAAAGTGCAAGGGCTGCCTTCATTGCCAAAATCTCATAATGTGGTTATTATCACCTGTGTGCAGCCTAGGCAACTGTCTCGTGAGCGCAGAGCAGCAGCCAAACGCAGCAGTTGCTATGGCTACTCAAATGCAGAGCGGCTCTATCGCATTAGTGGAAACCAAGACTGTTCTCAGGGCATATCTGCCAGTTTTGAATAGCAGAAGTGACTTTTTGTAGCAGGTTAGGAGAATTAACGTGACATGTTAAGATAATTAGGTTTGTAATGGCGAACTTTGTAGTGGTCAATGTGAGTGACCTTGTCTCTCTCTCTCTCTCTCTCTCCCTCTGACTGTCTGAGAGCAGCAGGAGCACACAGAGACCCTGAGGAGCCTTCACTTCACCCTGGACTTTGCCTGCTGTCTGATGGAGGTGGCGGGAGTCAGGGGGACCGGGGCTGGGGCTGTGGCGGAGCAAGGGGACACCTCCCCACCCTCCCTCCTGCAGCAGCAGAGCCTGGTGGCAGACCAGATCAGCTCCCTCAGCCGGGAGTGGAGGTGAGAGCCACCAGCCAATAAAGCTCAACCAGTTCTACCACTATTACTGAAACGACTTTGTCCAGTATTTCCTTTTAATGGAAGAGGAGCTCTTTACAAATGGATGATTAAAGCAAGTCAGACTTGTTTACTGCTCACTTTGACATTCAGAGACACTTTGCGATGACTGTAGGTAGCACTAGCTAAAAAACTTGCCATGAGTCTGATCTGTGTGTGTTTGTGTCTCAGCTATGCGGAGCAGCTGGTGTTGTACATGAAGACTGCAGAGCTCCTGTCGTCTGCCTTACACACAGCCATGGAGTGCATCAAACAGGGCAAACTGTACCCCTCTGCTACTGTCAAACAAGGTAAGACCCAACAACCTTACAACATGGCTGATTGGAGAAGCCAACATTAAAAGCCAACATTTACAGGAGGATATAACATTAAACCTAAGTAGTAGATGATATATCAGTAAATATTCTTGAGCCCAACCCTACTTGGAGTAGGTATGCTCTCTGTCTGTATATAACACTGTTCTTCTCTTAACCCTCTCCTCTGTGACTGTGTGTTTAGTGGTGAAGAGACTGAACAAGCTTTTCAAGTCCAGCGTGTCGTCCTGCCTCTCCCTCAACGCCCGGCTGGAGCGCTTCTTCTCTAGGAAGCACCGTCTCATGGACCACATTAACACTATCACCGCCGAGAGGCTGCTGTTCAGCCACACCGTTCAGATGGTGAGGGAGATACTGTGTTCAGCTCAACACCGTTCAGATGGTGAGGGAGACACTGTGTTCAGCTCAACACCGTTTCTGTCATCTCAGCATCTGATCTCTTCTTCAGCATCTGATCTCTTCTTCACCCTCTACTAGGCTTGTGGTTGACTCGTTTAACCATTTATACAGCTACATGTTTTCATCAACCACGTGCATGTAGTGTGTAGCTGTCATAAAGTGATATTTGAGTTAACCTGATAATAAGGAGTATGATTGGGGTCTTTGCTATTATTCACCCATACTTCCAAACGGAATCCCTTGTATTCAAACCCATTTACAAACCGTTATCGTGGCAGTATTCCTCTCTCCTCTCTGACTTTGCCCACTAACTCCCCCTCTGTCTCTCCCTCTGTCTTTCCCCAGGTGCAGGCTGCTGCTCTGGATGAGATGTTCCACCAGGGAGAGGCGTCGGTGCAGCGCTACCACAAGGCCCTGCTGCTGATGGAGGGCCTATCCCTGCTCCTCACCGAGCACGAAGACATCCTCATCGTTACCAAATGCAAGTCACCTCTCATCTCTCACCACAACCCCTTACCTAGATCTGGTGTAGCAAAATACTCTTAGCAAAAATGTGTATCTTTAATTTACAATCTGTAGAAACTATGAGAATAGGAAGGTTCAGAACTTTTGTGAAACAGCACAGTGGAAAAAATATATGGCAGCTAGAAATCAAAACGGGATGTTCTTCAGAGATAGTTGGGAGGGGTTGAGAATAGCTGAAGGATGGGACTAAAACAAACAAAAGAGAACAAATGTAAATTATAAACTGGTTGGTTTATAATCAGACCGTATACCATGGGTATGACAAAACATGTATTTTTACTGCTCTAATTACATTGGTAACCAGTTTATAATACCAATAAGGCACCTTGGTGGGATTTGTGATATATGGCCAATATACCACGACTAAGGTATGTGTCCGGGCACTTTGTGCTTCGTTGTGCATAAGAACAGCCCTTAGCCATGGTATATTGGCCATATACCACACCTCGTGCCTTATTGCTTAAATATACTGTGTCTGTAAAATGTATGTATAGCTGGAAATAGAAGCCTAAGTATTGTTGTCCATTAGGAACATACATCTTCATAGAACACCATTTTATTTCCATGACTACAGGAATGCAATTTCACACTAAATAGTTTTGGAAGTATACTGTTGTTTACTTAGCTCAGTGACTTGTCCCTTTGACCATATCCATTGATTAACTACTGCTTCTAAACCCGCATCCCCCCCGTTCTCTCTCTGCAGGTAAGGAGTGCATCGAGCGCCGCCTCACAGCACTACAGTCAGGGCTCTGCATCTGAGGACTCAGCACCCGTGGATGCTGCTAAACTATGATGTCAGTCATTCTGGACAGACACCACCATGCCCATTCAATCTGACCCCCTACCTACCAACTCAGTATCCTCCCTCCACCCTCTAGTTTCCATGGAGATACCAGCCAGTGGGGGGGGGTGTTATGAAGGGCCTGGACTGGGTATGCTTGGGACTGGTGACGCTGGTCTCTCATACTCACGGTGGAGCCTGTGACCGCCTGGTTGATGTTGGAGATGAAGGGCTTGTGAGAAGGCCACTACTCACTCCTCCGTGTGTCAGACAGGACCCCAATACACGGACTGAGTGTGTTAGCTATTCATTTCTGTGCAGTGTCCCATACACACAGCCACTTACCGTCAGTAACGCTGCCCTGAGCAATCACAGCCAAGCGGTCTGCCGGAGGATTCTACTGCAGTCACAGACACGCTCCATTTGATTCTGTCAATAATTCAGCGCTAAGCAATCACAAATAGACCCTCACTCCTCTTAAGACATGAGGTATCACTCTATAAGAAGCCACTCTGTGTAAAAAATATTAATCTCAACCCCTACGTGGGGCATTGTGCTATTTTTAGTTTGGCTTGTAATGGTGATTTGTGGACAATAGTATAGCGTGATATTACAGCGAGTGGGCTTAACTTGTCTGTTTGCCTCTTTTTGGTTTCTTTGATGGTTTACATTGATTTAGATTTTATTTGTCGTTTTCAAGGAAACCAGAAGAGTTTAAGAGCGTTAACACAATTGTATGGCCTGTCACAGCCCACAGGCCTGTGTGTGGAGAAAAAAATGTTGTGTGTTATTGACCCAGCTTAATGTACATTCCTGTGATAGAACCATATAAAGGTGCTGTTACAGAAGTATTGTACTTTATTCATCCCTGTCTGTGACAATTTGTTGATGCTAAGTTTGCCGTATTAAGAATGACAATGTTGCCCTTTTGGACCCAACAGATAGATTTTTTTTGACCATAAACAGGAGAATGTAGAGAGGATTGCTGTACGTGCCACTTCTGGGCCTTGACAGAAAATGGACCTCACTGCGCATTTCCTTTTGACCAAAGTGTTTGATATGGCTGCCATGGTGGAAGAACAGCTGGAACTGCATAAACCCCATTGAGCTTTTTAGTCTGAGTGCTTGAGATGGATCATCTTATTAATATTTCCTGAAGTTTGTAGCAAATATTGTTATTTTATCCAGTATAGGCCAGGAATATTGCCCGAATTGAAAAATAAACCAATTTGCACTGATCTCTGACCAGACATGTGAGATTTAGTTGAGCTTTATTTATTGCATATTTTCCCATTCAAACTTCTTATCGGAGTACAGCAATCACAATCAGTTTGTAAGACATGTTGGCAGTAGAGTAGCAGTCCCTGTGACTGGACTACACCAGTGATTGATTACTGGTGTTATAGCACTGTGTTGAGGTTTATCAGTACTGTACAGAAAGAAGAGTGAAGGTGACTTATAAGATGTACATGAAACATTATATGTTCAGTTTTTCATGTACATATTAGGAGAGATTTCAGTTTATATAGAATAATTTCTATGGTTTTTATTGTAGTTTTAGGCGGTTTTGTTTTAGGTTTATTCATAGTCAGATGTATGATGGGTGTCTGAATCTTGACAGGGAAGTGTCATAAGCTATTACATTTTGAAAGGTGCCTTTGAGAAGAAGACCCCCCCCCTAAAAAAAACTCTACATTTGTACACTGAAAAAATATTTGTTGTATTGAGTATGTTTGTTTCCTTTCACAGTAGCCAAAATGAGGACTGACACTTGGAGTTTATCGAATTGTAGTGTATCGGTTGTTAAATGGATATTTGCTGGAAAGAGTTTTGTTTGAGGTGGGTGGCTGTTTCCCAAACCACAGCTCTAGGACCACATCATTGTAACCCCAGCAATAACAATTTGTGGGTAGATAAAATATCTGACAATATCTCTGACGGTGCAATGGACCAGTGGTTAGAAGCGACTTCTACCCACTCCAAGAAGCTTGCGTGTTCCGTGTATGCATTTGTGTGAAACCGTGTTTGTGAAAGAGTGAAGAGCTTTTATATTTCCTCACTACAGGGAACTAACAGAAACGAGAGCAGTCCTACAGCTCTGTTGCATATCGAGCTATGGATCCTACCTGACCGCCTTGTTCGTCATGGGTAGAGCAGTATGAGGAAGGGAGCATTTTCCCCTGTGAAGATTGTCTGAATATTTTGGTTTCCCCATAGAGGCTTTCTGGCCTTTTCACCAGTCAGTAAAAAGTCTCTTTTTTCCTTCCTCTGAAATGTTTCATTTGCATACAGCGTATGTCAATGCATTAACGTCTAGTTTATATGATACACATTCCAGATGATTATGTCATGTCTAGTGACCCATATGCTTCTTGTCACCCAGTGTGATTCCTACAGATCAGCTAGTGTAAAGTGGGAAATGTTCAACGAGTGGCTGGTAGCAAGGCAATGGTAGTCCTTTAAGCTTTTTATGCATCTGTCACTTTTTTGTTTTGTTTCTTACAATTAGTAGCCTAAAGCCACATAAATGTCAAATAAATCACTCTGTAGAAGAATTACAACTTAGAAGGTGGTTAATTGAAAAGCCCATGACGTAAAAGCTTGATCTGCACGCCAATGCTTAGGTGACACTAAAAATACATGCCCACTTCCATAAGGGATATCACTGAAAAAACAAGGTTTTGCCATACAACTTGAGAGGTTTGCAGTTTTGCTTCTATGCTTTATAAATGCAGTATACCTCCAAGTTTGTTCCACACTGCTAATTTACCTTACTATCTCAGACTCTGTATCACTTATAAATAATGATTATAAAGTATGTTATTGCTCTGAATGTGTTTATATTACAAAGCATGGATAGAATCCCCCCCCACACACACACACACACACACACGCCTTTCAAAACATCTTTCAAAATAATAGTATTAGAACAATCCCTACAGTAAATTCTAGATTTTAGTCAGAGTTACAGTGAGCTCCAAAATTATTGGGGTTGTGACTCTTTTTTTGACTGTGCTCCAGCACTTTGGATTTGACATTATACAATGAGTAAAAGGTTAAAGTGCAGACTGTCAGCTTTCATTTGAGGGTATTTTCATCCATATCGTGTGAATGAACCGTTTAGAAATTACAGCACTTTTTGTACATAGTTTCCCCCATTTTAGAGGACCAAAAGTATTGGGACAAAATTCACAGGATGCTGCTGAGGGGAGAACGACTCATAATAATAATAGCCGAAACAGAGCAAATGGAATGGCATCAAACACATGGAAACCATGTGTTTAATGTATTTGATACCAGTCCACTAAATCCGCTCCAGCCCATTCTCCCCAATGAAGGTGCCACATATACGTATATTAAAGTAGTCAAATGTTTTGTTATTTGGTCCCATATTCCTAGTACACCGGGATTACGTCAAGTGTGTGAGTCTACAAACTTGTTGGATGCATTTGCTGTTTGTTTTGGTTGAGTTTCAGATTATTTTGTGCCTGATAGAACACTTCTACATTCATATGGATGCTACTCTGATTATGAATACTCCTGAATAATGATGCGTGGGAAAGTTACAGAAGCACAAATATCAAATAAAAGTCACTCAAATTACACAATACATAATTTACCATTAATTTCTATTGGGCACAAAATAATCAAACAACAAATGCACAAGTTTGTAGAGTCACAAGCTTGATGTAATCATTGCGTTCTATGAATATGGGACCAAATACTACACTTTTGACTACTTTAATACACATAAGTCAATTTGTCCCAATACTTTTGGTCCCCTAAAATGGGGGGACTATGTACAAAAAGTGCTGTAATTTCTAAACGGTTAAATACCCTCAAATGGAAGCTGACAGTCGGCACTTTAACCTCAGTCATTGTATCATTTCAAATCCAAAGTTCTGGAGAACAGAGCCAAAACAACAAGTGTCACTGTACATCTCTGACTGTTGTACACTTAAGCCTGTAAAAGATTTTTAAAAACTATACACATTTAAATGTCTGTGTGATGTATCATTTTTTGGTTTAAAATAATAAAATTGTGCAAGAAATTAAGTTATTATTTGTTTTATTATTGCATGTGGTTAATTTGGTGGTTTTATATTCTAGGAAGTTGAAGTTCCAATGTTATACTTCTGGAGGTGTGCAACAAACTCTCTGTAATGTAATTGAAATGTTAGTCTAGCTACTTCTATACTTATAACATTATTGTACACTGTATAAAAATAGAAACAACAATTTCAATGATTTTACTGACTTACAGTTCATATAAGGAAATCAGTCATATAAGGAAATCAGTCAATGTAAATAAATTCATTAGACACTAATCTATGGATTTCACATGACTAGAAATACAGATATGGAACAGTTGGTCACAAGCACCTTTACAAAAGGAGGCTGCGGGGATCACAAAACCAGTCAGTATTTGGTATGACTAGCATTTGCCTCATGCAGCACAACACATGTCCTTTGCATAGAATTGATCAGGCTGTTGATTGTGGCCAGTAGAATGTTGTCCCGCTCTTCAATGGCTGTGTGAAGTTCCTGGATATTGAACATTGCTGTCGATCCAGAGCATCCCAAATATGCTCGATGGGTGACATGCCTGGTGAGTATGCAGGCCATGGAAGAACTGGGACATTTTCAGCTTCTAGGAATTGTGTACAGATCCTTGTGACATGGGCCATGCATTATCATGCTGAAACATGAGGGGATGGCAGCGGATGAATGGCATGACAATGGGACTCAGGATCTCATCACGGTATCTCTGTGCATTCAAATTGTCATCAATAAAATGCAATTGTGTTTGTTGTCCGTAGCTTATGGCTGCCCATACCATAACCCAACTGCCACCATGGGGATCTCTGTTCACAACATTTACATCAGCAAACTGTTTGTCCACACAAAGCCATACACGCTACGCTGTTTGCCATCTGCTCGATACAGTTGAAAACAGGATTCATCCGTAAAGGGCACACTTCTCCAGCTCCAGTAGCCATCGAAGGTGAGCATTTGCCCACTAAAGTCGGTTACGACGACAAACTGCAGTCAAGTCAAGACCCTGGTGAGGACGATGAGCACATAGATGAGCTTCCCTGAGATGGTTTCTGACAGTTTGTGCAGAAATTCTTTGCTTGTGCAAACCCACAATTTCATCAGGTTGCTGGTCGCAGACCATCCTGCAGGTGAAGAAGCCGGAAGTGGAGGTCCTGGGCTGGCGTAGTTAAATGTGGTTGGCGGTTGTGAGGCCAGTTGGACGTACTTCCAAATTCTCTCAAATTAAGTTGGAGGTGGCCTACGGTAGAGACATTAACATCAAATTATCTGGCAACAGCTCTGGTGGACATTCCTGCAGTCAGCATGCCAATGGCATGCTCCTTCAAAACTTGAGACATCTGTGGCATTGTGTGAGGAAACCACATTTTAGAGTGGCCTTTTATTGTCCCTAGCACAAGATGCACCTGTGTAATGATCATGCTGTTTAGTCAGTTTCTTGATATGCCACAACTGTCAGGTGGATGGATTATCTTGGCAAATGAGAAATGCTCACTGACAGGGATGTAAACACATTTGTGCACAAAATTTGAGAGAAATAAGCTTTTTGTGCATATGGAAAATTTATGGGATCTTTTATTTCAGCTCATGAAACATGGGGCCAACACTTTACATTGCAATTACATTTTTGGTTCAGTGTAATTGTATCCATTGGCATGTTATAATTTCAAGATATAAAGAAGGTAATGTTCCATGAAGAAATATTGTGTAGCTTTCCTTCAGCTGTTTAAAAGTATTTTTGCAGTAATGGAAGAAATTTAAAATGATTTATCTTGCTACATCCATTAAAGGACTTATAAATTATTTATAAGTCACCATTCATTGAATATAAGAATATAATTTATGTCTCATGAGTTTAGATCAATGTTGTACCCCATCAGAACCCAACATATAAGCTTGTTTTACTCCATTGTTTGGAAGCAAAGTAAATGTAAACAAACACTATATGGCCTCAAAACCTGGTTAAATCTATAATTGTGATATCATGGGTTGTCAGTTTTGCAACCATAGCTTTGTATTTGAGTGGTTTACACATCCCTCAGTATTTCTACCTAAACAGGGACGGGGACAAAACTATTGCACATGTCTTGCTCTTTCTTCTTGGCGTTTCAGAGTAGGGCACCGATTAAAGGTGTTATCTTTTGGGGATAGCATTACAGGAGTGGTAGATGCACGTCGCTTAAATCGAATGATAGACGGAAAGAGGGAACTAAGCCTATCGGTTTTACTGTCGTTTGATGAAGTGGTTCTCCCGATTTATGTAAAAGTTGGGTATGGGAAATATGCTGTTGAGACCCTATTTACAGAAATTGCTGCAGTGGTACAAATGTAAAACATTGGACACGTGGAAAGTGTAAATAAATAAATGTGTAGTAGTTGAAGAGTCAGATTAAGCATGTTTCTGTAGTTGTGAAAGGAATCACGTTCCCAAATCCCCGGAGTGCCCTGTAAGGATGAAGGTCGCAGTAGCTAGGATCAGGACTATCAAGCAGGTTTTCTATGTAGAGACAGTGAGAATTGCTGAAGGGGTGAGTAGAGATTGTAGTGGATGTCCCACATCTGCAGTGAATACCATGCAGGAGAAGGATTCCGACACACGAACAGTGAAGAAGGTGGACTTTGTTGCGTTCACTTGTTCACTAGTCAAACGAATCAAAAATCTAATTAGCTTGACATCGTTGTGAAAGCGGCAAATAGGTTTCTGGGTCTTTACAGCCGAAATGTTAGAAGGACTACTGAATGAAGAGGTTGCTGTGCTGTGTATGGATCTGAATAGGCATTTAAATCCAACTGAAGGAGTACAGTGTTTTGTTTGAAATATAGCGTGCATTTGCTTAGTGTTTTTGTTGTTGTTGTTGGTAATTAGTATGAATTTGTTCATCCAAAACATATTTTGTTTTTTGGGTATTTTTACTACCTCGTAGAATAGGTGGCGGCAATACATCTAATGAGTGTAGTCTGCCAATAAACCTCGAAGAAGAATACGAGCAACGCGCATGCGGTGTTTGTGTGGGGCTTTTGCTAGCTTAGCCGTGTAACAAGCTGTGCATCCCTGCGCGAAACGATCAACCAAATAGGCCTTATTCTAACATCGGAAGCAGGCTACTGTAGTTGGGTATCTCTCTAATTCTTTGTTGTGTTATATTTTATGTTAGAGTTAGGTCAGGTCGTTGTCTATATTAGTTAGCTCAACTAATCCACATAAAATGACTGATCAATCATCACTGCTGCTTCGAAAACAACTGGCAGGTAAAATAGCTCGCTACACAACCGTTAGCTAACTTAACGTTAAACACGCTTTTTACCGTTAACTTTCTACCTAACGTTAGTGACTAATCACTTGTAGTCGAATTATGCTGGTTTTTGCTTGTATTGAATATGTCAACTTAGCTATTTACAGCTATTAGCTACGCAATGCAAATTCACAGCTGATAAATGTTTAGCTAGCTAACGCGTGACACCACTTCTTTGCTTGTAGTTAGCTAGCAAGCTGGCTAGTTAACTAGCGAAACACAACATTGATAGTAACGTTAACACGTTAGTAGCTATTTTGCTAAGGCTTGTGGAGTAGTGTACCAGGTACGCCACTTCAAAGCCAGCTGTCTCAAACTACATACATTTCCATTGTAACTGGTTAGCTAACTAACAAAGTTAGTTGAATTCCAGTAGGATGTTTGAGAAAAGCTTGACAACACGCACGGCTAACGTTACAAGTAAAGCACATTTTCCAGGCTGGGGTTTTGGGTAACGTCAGTGTGTTTGTTTAATCTTTTTAGAGCTCAACAAGAACCCCGTGGAGGGATTTTCTGCCGGTCTCATAGACGATGATGACATCCATCAGTGGGAGGTGGTCGTTATTGGCCCTCAAGATACATTATTGTGAGTATGTTTTACTAACTTCGTGTGTTTGGAAAAGTCATTTGCTACGTCCATCTGATTTGCAAATGGTCTCATCTTCTCTTTACAGTGAGGGTGGTTTCTTTAAAGCCTACCTGACCTTTCCCCATGACTACCCTCATAGGCCCCCGAAGATGAAGTTCATCACAGAAATATGGCATCCCAATGGTAATTGGTTTCATGTGCTATTCTTACTTACTTAGGCCTTTTGTATTCCTTGTGGAACATAAGCCATCGTGGAATGCTTCCATCCCTTTCTGTGCTCGCTCCACTTTCACACCTGCTGCCAAACTAACCCAGATTTAGATGCTAGATTGTGGAGACAATTTATAGATCGGCAGGTAAGGGTGCTCTCGAGCGGCTAGGTGTTCTTTAGGTAAGGGTGCTCTCGAGCGGCTAGGTGTTCTTTACTCTTCGGCCATCAGATTTTCCACCAATGGACACCACTGCACTCTGTACTCCTCTGTAAACAGGCCCTCTCTGTATACCGGTGCAAGACCCACTGGTTGATGCTTATTTATAAAAACCATCTTGGGCCTCACTCCTCCTGTCTGAGATACCTACAGCAACCCTCATCTTCCAGCACCCATTCTGACAGTCACATTCTGTTAAAGGCCCACATCCCTGGATCGCTCCTCTTTTCAGTTCCCTACAGCTAGCCACAGCAACGAGCTGCAAAAAAACACTCAAACTGGACAGTTTTATCTCCATCTCTACACTCTTACTGACACTTGTGGCTGCGTCATGTGTTTTTGTCTCTTCAATTTTGTGCTGTTGTCTTTGCCCAACAATGTTTGTGTTGCCATGTTTTGTTGTCTTAGGTCTCTCTTTATGTTGTGATGTGTGTTTTTTCCTACATTTAAATTGTTTATCCCAGCCTGTCCCCATAGGCCTCTTGCTAGGCTGTCATTGTAAATAAGAATTTGTTCTTTGACTTGCCTGGTTAAATGAAGATTAAAAATAAAATGTGCTATCCTCTCTAGGCGATGTCAGACCATCTGCTCTGTGCTTGGTCTCTAGGTGGTTTTAGGTTTTCCTCTTTAGTGTTTGCCTTGTGTGTTCTATGTTAGGGCCTGTTTTGTGATTGATTTATTGTTTCTTCTTAGTGTCCTATCCAGCACCGCTTCCTCCTCTTAAGTTGTGCTTCTATTGGGACCTGTTTTTTAATTTCCCACAGCCTGATGTTGCTGTTGCAGTCTGGCCAGTGGACTCCCAGAAGTCGAATAAGACGGTGTTTAATGAATGACTTTAGTTCAGCATGTTCGTAGTAGTTTCCATGTTATCCATGTTTCAGATCTGTACAGAAGAATGTATTTGACATTTAGAGTTTTGTTTCATGTGCTATACATCTAGCCAGCACAGGTTGATTCCTGTCCTCCCCCTCTCCTCCCTCTCTCAGTGGCAAAGAATGGTGACGTGTGTATCTCCATTCTGCATGAGCCCGGAGAGGACAAGTTTGGCTATGAGAAGCCTGAGGAGCGCTGGCTGCCCATCCACACTGTAGAGACCATCATGATCAGTGTCATCTCCATGCTGGCCGACCCGAACGGCGACTCACCCGCCAACGTGGACGCAGCCGTTAAGTCTCATAAATTCAAACATACATCCTCAGACAGGGGAAACATGCATTCCATTCAGTTAGAAAAAGCTGAAATTATGGTGCTAGTTTTTTTTTATGGTCTCTGTGAAATGTCACTGCTCATGATTTGTCTTGATATTTGGTAGTGGTGAGGGATACTCCACCATTTAGTTGATTGTAGTGATTGTTAAACCCAGGGTTTTGATGTACAGTTGTATTGTGCCCTGCAGAAGGAATGGAGAGAGGATCCTTGCGGAGAGTTCAAGAGGAAGGTGGCTCGCTGTGTACGAAAGAGTCAGGAGATGGCGTTTGACTAGGCCCCCTCCGACACAAACCCAGTGAGTCCCTTTCTGGATCCACACAGCTTTAATTTCACACTCATGTTGCAGAAAGTGAGACTCATTCAGTGCCTTGGTTGGTCACTAATTAATCTTCCATTATGTGTTTCCTAGTCTTGATGCTCCTTTGTTATATTTTATGTCTGCAAGCTAACTGTTTTTTCTTTTTTAGCTGAAATTTTTACCTTGGCGGATACATCATGTCACTCTTCAATAAAGACTTTTGCACCAGTGTTCTGCTCTTAGAAAGATGTGGAATAAAAAGCCAACTCTTTTCTTTAGTTTTGTAAATAGGGTCAGGGTCAAGTAAATGTGTGTAGATAAACATCCCCCTCATGGTTATTGTCCAGTTCTCACCTTATACTTATTTATTTAGATGATCATGACAATTCAAGATGTGTTTTTTGTTTTGATGAGCTTATTCTTTATTTTCAACCTGCCACTGAGCCATCTATTTTAGACTTGTCTCTTATGCAATTTTGGAGTTCAGAGTATTTGAAGAGATTGTTACCAACAAAGGCTTTTGTTGCCTGTTCTATACCCCTGGAAGCCCATCCCCTCAAGTGTTCTGCAAAGTCCTTTCAAAGAGGTCAATACACTCTGCTGCCTTAAGTTGTTTTCCTGTAAGCAAAGGAAACTGTCTCCAGTGATGTCAACATCTGTCTGGATACATTTCTTCTGTGTTTGATCAATATATTTTTGGGGATAAACCAAAAACATTAGCATGATGAACAGAGAATATTTTTTTGTAATAAAGATCATCTAAAATTTTTATTGTATGTAAATATGTACTGTATCAAATTAGTTGTACTTAAGGGTGAATGTTTGTGTACTTGAGTCTCCTTGCTGTTATAGCTTAGATTTTTAGGGACATGTCAGTTTGCCCTTTGTCTATTCTTGTGAATCATTTTAGCTTTGGTCACATGTACACAGAAAAGTAATCTTATTTTAGATTTGCCTCAGCCTTTTTGTTTTGTGTGATGAATGAAGTGATGTCACTTTTGGTTAAATGTTTACTCAAGTATAGACATTTTCCTGTGCAAGTGGATTAGACTGGCCCTCCGCAACACAATTTCGTGTTACGCAAAATCTAATAATGGAAGTGGCGATGGATTGTTAGAACAAGAAATAAAACTTGTAGCTCAATAGTTCTACCCATTCACCTGTGTGACGTGAAATTGTAGGCATTTACACCCACAGTTAATGTCTAACTTGAGCCCAATAAATTTTTGAAAATGATCTTCATGTTTTACACAATTAACAAGAAAAATACAATGCTGTTCTTACATTTTGTCAAAGATCGACAGGGACACATTAAGCACCAGCTTAACATGATCAATGAAACAATAGCACGTCCATGTACTCTTCTTATTCAGTATAAAATCATCTTAGCCACACGAAAGTGGAGGCCCGAAAAATCCATCTACCTCGCATTAGTTTAGAATAACCTCCAGCACTCCTGAGTTGTCTACTGTCCAGGAGCTGAAAGGCTTTTGTTCATGAATTGTTTCTTGACAAAGCACATCCACCACTGAAAAAAAAGAGTCACAGTCCAGGTTAGTCCAATCAATTAAGTAATCTGCAATTTCACTTTATTGTCAATGTTAGGACTTGAGTACGACAGATAGGGAAGTCAAATATTACAGTCTCACCTTGCTGGGTTTGTCTGTCTGGGGGTCAAACACACGGTCACACAGCCTCAGCCCTGTCTCCTGGCGGATCTGCTGCAGGTACGCCCTCATTGTCTCTGATCAGGGACAACCAGAAACCAAATCAGATCAATTAAAAATAAGTGATTAACGTACTACTGGCATTCCCACATCTAATCCTGCAAGGACTTGTGCTAATGCTCCTTACCCTCTTCCTGCTTGTTGCTGGGCTTTGCATACATGGCGTTGAGAGGGAAGCCAGGTTCTCCAGGGATGGGGAAGTTAGTGATGCCCAGAGTGTACATTTCCTTCTCTCCCTGACCCCTGGAGCTGCACTGTAAACACAAAGAATTTGGGAGGGGAGTTCACAATACAAATGTCTTTCTTTGCATTCTTCTGAGGACCTAACATTCTATAACTTAGGGAGGGGTTATTTGGATTCATTAGCCATTTAGTTAATTAGAAAATCACATTGGCAATCAAATCAGATTCAGTTACCTTCTGTAGCTTCTTCAGACATTCAGAAATGTAAAGGGTGACGTAGATCAGAGTCCTGTCTGCCTCGTTCTGGGAAGGGGGACAGGTTGTTAACTCCAAGAATACACCAAACCTTTTGTATTCTCATTACTACTGACTCTAGTCTATCTGTAATCTGATAACATGAATAGGCGTATGCGAGCAGAGCCTAGTTTCAGTCACCATCCAACTTATGGGCAGCAGTGGTTAGAATGCTAACAGAGCTATGAGAAGATTGTATTGCCGATATTGTAGTGTCAATATTCAGAGGCAGGCTGGGGCATGTTGGAAAACTAGGAGCAAAGCACTGTAGCAAGAGGCCTAAAGGATAGGTACTGTAAAAAAATAAAAAGTCACTTCATTAAAACATAGACAGTATTCCTTACATGTCAGGTGACTACTTTTACAGTCACTATTTTACTCATAGACAATACAATAATTCTGTTTTCCTTTACCTTGATTTCATAATTCTTAAAGAAGACGTTGGCTTTGAAATAGTAGATGGCCTCTTCAATGATGTCAGAATCTTTGGCTGAAATAACACCAGTATTGAGTATACAGGAAGTTAGGGAATGATGGACAAGTTCTTCAAAATAAAGAGAATGAACACGCGACTGACTCATGACACCAAATAAGGAAGAAACATGCACCGCCAGGCAAACAAAGTCAGAAGCGAATGAAAAAAACGGATGTGCAGGTTGAAAGAGTATGGATAGCTCAATTATAAATCACAGAATACTTTTTCGTATCACACATGAACTTTGTCCATTATTGTAGCCTATTTTCTAAACACCATGTGTGGATGGTACGAGTTTGCAAGCTGAAACGTACTCTCTTTTGCTGCAGGGCCCTTGAACTGGGTTTTTAGTGGCAGCATAGCCATGTTCCCCACCATCTTGGTGTCCCCATCCATCAAGCCAGAGTGGTACGCCTGCGAAGCAAATTGAAAAAGTTGATGTTTGTATAGTATTATGGCCCTTTCGTGAGATTAAGAATGTGTTCTTAACCGTCTTGCCTAGTTAAATAAAAAATTAAGATGAGAAGCCAGTGCACCTGATAGCTGTCAATAATACTAGTAGTTACAAAAGAGCAGATTAGCTAGCTAATTTAGAAACTAGCCATATTAGCTGCAAGCGCTAACATTAATTTGCTAGTTTTCATTTAAATTGGCAACTAGTCTGTCTCACCATCATGCAATATTGTACATCAAATTACGTAGCCAACTTCTTCTGGGGAGGTAAAGGCATCACCAATTGCTAGCAATTCTACCGTCTGTACGTCATTAGGGTGCATACATGCACAATTATCATACAAATAATCCCATTTCAGTATTGCTACACACTTGATAAAGGTTGTTCATTTAAGAGGTGGTCATAATATTGTAATTTACTTACCGGCATTTTGAGAAATAAATGTCAATCTTTTAACCCAGCAAAATAAAAATGTTTCGTTTGCCAGAACACTGCTTCCGCCTGTCCCACCCAACAGAATTACAGGAAGTAGACAGATGCGGCGTGTAGAATATTTGAATGGCCACAGGGTGGTGCCAATTTAACATTTTCATAGCAATACTTGTGTGAAAACTGTTTTACAATAATTTTTATTCAAAAAATATAATCCAAATATTCAAGGGGGGTGCAATATCAGGGTCACAATACACTATACACAATCTTAAAATGATAACTAAAATTTTATTAAACAGACATAATCAGTCTATAAATAAATAATTATGTGGCATGATACTGCAATTAACATTTCCCTCTGACCATCAAATGTTATTATTTTCTTTCTGGGCCTCTTATGTCACCTCTTAGTCCTCTACTTTGTCCTGAAATAAATCATCATAATTTGTGTTGTCAGGCTCCTCCTCAGGCTCCTAAGGACAGAAAAACAAGTAAAGTGAGTGAAAGGTTGTAAGTAGTTGGGAGCGCACTTAGTATACTTAGAAATGTAGTACATTACTTCCAAAAGCAAGACTATAATTAAGCACTAGGCATACGTTTCAGTCCACATAGTGGATTTTTATGTACTTACCTTTGGCTCCTTGAACTCCAAGTCTTCTCCGTATTGTATGGAAAAGTCAATGTGCTGAAGCACTATGTTGATGCCTTCCTCATCTGTGCGGTCAAATGGCAGGAATCTCACCATGCTGTAGTCATCAATCTGGAAAACAAACAAACATATATATATATATATATTTTAAATGAATTCCAAATTCAGAAATCATTCAAAATCATTAACACCATTGCTGCCTTTTCTCTGAGCGTGGCTGTGTGCACAGCAGGAACTTACCAAGCCACAGATGGCTTTGGTCAGCTTCTTGAACTTCTTGCTCCTAATGGTGACAGAGTTGTCCTCCATCATTGAGTACATGTCTGGGTCCAGGTATCTGCATGGAGAGAGTGAGATCTGTCAGTGTCAGCCAATACAGGTCCGCTAAGCATGTGCATAGGATGCATTCAGAGCCAGACACACACAAAATCAGATAAACAAAGACCACAGTGACAGATAAACACATAAAAAGGAGGAATTCTTTCATTCTGGCACCTACTTTTCAATGTCCTTTTTGGCCTTGGGACTCAGCAGGTCCATTTTAGTCATTATATTGACTGTTGGAATCTCCAAAGACACCATGGCACTCAAAGCAGCCATGATACCAGAGATGAACTGGGATGGGAGAAAATTGTTTAGCAATTAACTTCAAATACTACTGTCAGAGCATATTATTGACAGAGTAAAAGGCAGCATGATCAGGAATAAGGTGGGTTAATAGTGGCCAGATACCTTGAAGGTCTCCACCATGAACTGTGAGTCTACCAGGAAGACGCCACAAACACGGAATTCCCATTGCTGGAGCTGCTCTACGAGCTGCCTCATCACAGGGAGGTGTGTGTAGAGCTCTATTTGACCTGCAGACATCAACAACCATGTCATAATTTTAGTTAATACCACTCTCACTACAACATCAGCACAAACTTCTCAACAACTATGATCATCATGTTCAAAATCAGATCCATCAAAGTAATGTTCCTTGCCCCTCTCTATGAATAGCACTTTACCAGGACAGTCAAACAGTATGTAGTCATCCTCCACGTGGCCCAGGCTCTCCTCCAGCCAGTCAAAGTTGTTGGCAAAGTACTCCATGCAGAACACCAGCCCTCCATTTGGGCCGAACCTCAGTGACTCATCCTCCATCACGTCATCCACCATAATCAGCTCCCGGATATCTGAGGGTAGAAAAACAACCAGTCAGTCCCACTCACTGTAATATACACAGGACTATCACAGAACTCCTCAGAGATGTGTTTTACCTGCCATGACCGGGTAATCAAAGTGTTCAGCGGCTGGGTCTAGGTTGACCACCTGTACAGAGCGGTTTATGGCTTCTGCATGCTGGATCAGTGTAGAGCAGTAGGTACTCTAAAGATAGGGGAGATTAATAAACCACAGCGGACTAAAATATCTGTGGCAAAAACATACGTGATGATATGATAACTTTTAATTGGATAAATCAAGCAACATCTACAGTACAAGCACATCAGAAAAGTGCTGGAAATGCATTTCTGACACTGACAAGTCATGGTCAATGGCAGTGCATGTAGCTCAGACCTTGGATGTTGCAACTAAACTAGCAAGCGCTAACTATAACTATTTTAATATGTGAATTGCCTTTAATTGTAAAGCATAGCCTAGCCCTGCTCGTTTAGCTACATTTTGGAATGACATGGAACAAACAGCAAACACTTAACGGTAGCTAGCTACTAGCTACCCACTGAAGCTAACAGTAACGTTTCAGTGTTGTGGATAGCTAACGACTTTAGCTAAAAACATTAGCTAGCTAGCTTAGTTAGTTAACTTACCTTTCCACTTCCCGCGGGGCCCATCACGAGTTGAGCATAACGAGGCATTTATAGTATAATATCCCAAGGACTGAAACTACACAAAACAATTTTAGTCGCTTAATTATTAAAGAGTAATGTTGCTAAACCATGTCGGCGGCTACATTCACAGCTAACATGCTTGCAGGCAGAAGACATTCGCTAACTACGGGTATTGTGTGAAGACCGAAAGTTGTCGTTCGAGTGAGCAGAGTGAGCAGTAGATTTTCACGCATGCGTACAAATGTACGCCAATGTCAAGAATGTCAAGAATCGACAGCAACTTAGATTTTGTCAGTCAATATTATTGCTACTTCTGGTTTTGAATGAAAAAACAGGTGATATTTGCTGAAAATGCCAAGACTATGTCAGAGTGCATCGGATGAAACACGATGATGGTATCTTGCCAAAAATGTATGGCTGTCTCAGTGCAATAATGGTCTTGATGTCATTTTCCAATAATATCTGCTTTGAACACTATATAGGACAAATTACATTGCACGTTTCTAATCATGTGTCTATGTCCCTTATTGAAATAGTACAATTAATTATTTTAAATGTTATATTTAAATGTTATAGATTACATTCGTTTATAGCGTTCAATTAAATTTAACAATAACATAAAGGAATAGAATAGGTAAATTCACTTCGTCAATAAATACATTCAATAGGTCAATTCAAGGACTTTAACCAGACAATGAAAATACCTATTTTCTATTGTAGAATTTCATAATTCAAAGAGAGGTAACTTTAGGAAAAACATGTTTTCAATATCATGATATGTGTAGATTGCAATCTGAGACGAGTTTTTCTAACGGGGACTGTGGCAGCGCGTTAATTTGCGAGAAAACTGAGATTACAAAATGACCAATAAGCACTAGAATTATGTGGAAACAGCAAGTATATTAGTGAGGAACATCTTTATCAAAATATTTCAAATATCAAAATGAAGAATGTTGCATATTGGCAGGCAGCAGTGTGTTCAGTGGTTTCCCTTGGAGTAACAGCCCCTCTTCTTGCTAGGGCCACTCCTCTTGGTCAACATCAAGCTCCAAGGCAACCAGACCCTTAGTCTCAGTAGGAAAGCAAAACCATATTGACATTAATGCATAATGTTGTAGTGTTTTCCTAAAGCCTTAGGAAGGCTCAAATCACTGGGGGCTCATGCTGTTCATGTGGGGTCAGACGACATTAGGAACGCTAGCTTGGAACTACTGAAAATTGATTTTAAAGAATTGATTCCCACTTCAAAAAGCAGCAAATTAATTCAGGCCCGATGCAAACACTGGGCCACGTCTGTGAAAGATTCAGCAGGCTACTGGCATGTCACACTTGGCTAAAAGACTACAGCATTTGGGGCTGACACCAGGACAGAAGCATTACATATCCACGATTGCTGATGCTTACAGAGCATGCACATAAACTCATCCAGAAACATGACCTAAAATGTGCTTCACAGATGCATCAGGACAGGGAAAACTAGGGGTTACTCTATAACCATGGTGGACACATCCTACAAGGAGGTTGTGGGACAGTGAAGTACTACAATGATGATGATGTTTAAGATTGGTGGTCATACCTGTTTGAGGCATAAGAAAAGTGCTCATAGGATTCACATTTTTTTTTTGTAGGTTTCATAAGGGAGAAGGACCGAGTCCTAGATGTGCATCCAGAGGTTGGATGAACACCCATGTTAAGTCATGAGATAAATTAACATCATTCCAAAATTCACAGCAAGACCACGCCTCGACCACATTGTGGACCGAAGGACATATGGGTAAACCATTCTACCAAATATCCCCAATCAACAAATGAGGTGTATGGCGTTTACTTTTTTAGAATCTGATGTCAAAAACTGTCCTTTTTTTTGCCTGTGGTTAATCCTACAGGACATCACCAGGTTATTCTGTGTCAAAAGACAGGAAATCCAAAAAGCAGGACTATAGTAGTTTTTTACTCCATGCTTACATCTGTGCCTTTATCAGTGTTCATAAAAAGACAACCTGGAGTTAAATGGCTGATGACTGAGTGAATGCATGAGCTCACTGTCTATGGGGGAGCAAGATGACTTATTCTCAATCATATGACTGCATTGCTCATTTGTTTTCAGTGTTTTTACATGTGGTGTAATTTTCTTTAAGTGTTAAAGGGATCCTTCGGAATGTTGGCAATGAGGCCTGTTATCTACTTCCCCAGAGTCAGATGATCTTGTGGATATCATTTTATGTCTCTGTGTCAAGTTTCGCGAGCCAATGCTAACTAGTATTAGCGCAATGACTGGAAGTCTATGGGTATCTGCTAGCATACTTCATTGCCAAAATCCTTAAGTTTCCCTAAAAGTGTTTTCTTTGTCTTACAATTTAATAGGAACAGGTGGCTGAGAATGAAATGGGATTCTTATTGTGGGTGAAATTAGTAAGAGAAGGCTCACTACAGGAAAATAAAAGGCCATGGAGCTACATGTACTTACAAGACATTTTACATGACAATACATAAAATTCAAAAAGTGGCACCAAATATTTATTTGAATGACATTATGCAAACGCGTGTGACAATTGCATTTTTTAAATTTATTTTTACAGACACCACATGGTGGGTGGAACACATGCCAATGCGGATGACATAAAATATTATACATTTCTTGATAGAGTTAAGTTAGCAAACAGTTATGGTAGAGCATTTTTTTGTGGTTATGTAGTTGGAGCTGCAGGTAGAAAGGAATGAAACGATACACTGAACGACGGCACCCCTTGCCTCACCCCTCCCTTTTCAGCCCTGGGTTTAGGATTTCTTGTACTCAATCCTCTCCACTTTGACGTCATCTCCTATGAGCTGGTATACGTACGTCACCACTGTGGATGCTTGGATGTCCATCAATACAAAAGATGGGATGATGTTGCTGAGGAGAAGCCAAACAGGGGAGAGGAATGCTCATGTTTACACACCAGTGTAATGCTAGCAGTTAGCAACTTACCAAGTCACTTTAAAAACATCTGCTAAATTACCCAATAAATATGTCAACGGCTTAATTTGTAGAAATTCCACCATTACCTTTCCAGTGCATTGTAGGCTCCAGTTGCTGAGCCAGGGTTGATGTAGAACTTGTTCTCGTTTTCGAAGGCCTCAAACTTGTGTGTGTGTCCAGAGATGAGGATGTCGACGTCGAGCTGCCTCTGCAGCAGGGCCAGGCTTGCCATGTCCCCCCAGGGGATCACCTGGTGCCCATGGATCAGGCCGATCTTAAACTGACCTACTGTCACCACTTTCTGCTCCGGGTAGTTCAGGTTCTATAGGGAAGAGAAGGCAGAAAACACCACAGCTCATCCACTTTCCTTAACTATTAAAAGATTATACATACATTTTGATATAATGGATCATGTATTAAAGCATAAGGGAAGCGGATATAAAAACCTCATCAAAGTCTCCCCTGACAATGTGTACGTCCCCAGCCAGTGTCTTCAGGTAGTCATAGCTCTCCTTGGTGCAGAGGTTTCCTGTACAGAGGATGTGCTGGATCTTGCCTGGCACCAACAGCTTCTTAAACTTGGCTGGTAGGGTGTTGCATCGGTGGGGGATGTGCAGGTCACCTAACACCAGGACCAACTGGCATCAAAACAGTGGATGGAGAGATGAGATATGTTGGCAGTTACAGGAGGGAGCTCTGTCATACTTACAAAATGTAGGCTGTCCATTAGGAGGATGACATCAAGTTGAGTCGATACCATTTCAACTCAGTCAACTCAGGAAATGAAATTCAACATGTGACTTGCAAATGTTCAACTAGTCTGTCGTATTGAATTTCAATTCATCTTAAAAATGCCACAACTTTGGTCCTTGAGTTGGAAGATAACGAAGTTCTCGAGTAGGGTATATCAATAGTCCATGGTAATTAGAAGATTGTTGCCAATTTGATCAAGGACTAAAGCTTATTGTCCCATTCCGCAGAATACTCTATCCCCACATATATCAGTTTGTCTGAACAGCGACGAACAAATAATTAAGGAGTCTTTATTTTTCCACATCACACATAGGAAAGGTCATACTACATCACCAACCATCCAGCAAAGGGTGTGTACCCAAAATAACAGTTTGATACATTTAGAGGCAACTCTAAAAACAAACAGATTGCTCAATAACCTCACCTGAATGCATGGCAACATTCTTGGTGTGTATGTGTGTTAGCATGGAAAATGTCTTTATTACCAGGACATCATTATAAGGCTAACCCTTAGAGTTTAGCGAGGTATGGGGTGTTACGATGACAGGCATCCCTCCATTAGTCTGCAAAACAAGCCTCCAGAAGAGGTAGAACAGGCAGAGTACAGGTTCCAACACAGAGAGCGTGCACTTACCCGGTGACCAGCCTGAATACAGAGTAGAAGAAGATTGGAGAAGGGGTAGGGTGGGTAACAGGGGTGGGAAGCAGGATGTGTGTGGAGAGATTGACATGAAGCAAGATCAAAGATAGGAAAGGAAAAAATAAAACCAGGTGGGAAAATAGTGAAAACTTAAATAAAAAATTAAGGAAACATTCCAAACAAATAAGTGTTAGTAAGGTGACAATAGATGATATCCTTAATTGTTAGTGGGTTGCAAGTAAGATCATAATTATAGCGTGAGTGATTATAGTAGTGCCCCTACCAAACACTAACGTTAGGTTTGTGCACTGACACAAAATGTCAAACGGTCCATCAAGTTTAAATAAAACTAAAATGACTGAATTTAAATACCTAACTTGCTGCGATGAGTAGGCATGAGAAATGACATGGTGGTAGCTAAACTACCAGAGAAAATGAAGAAATCACCTGCTAGCTGAGACATGGAGAAGGAAATTAGCTAACGTTAGCTAGCTACTCGAGCAAACTCAATCTCATCACACAGATTCACAGACAATGACAAATTTAAAGTAGAACCCAATGCAGATTGAAAGGGTGATTGATTTGAGCAAGTACTGCGTTGTTTTTCAGACCACTTTTTTGTCATGTGATCATCGTTCATCCATCTCGGGCTAGCTAGCAGACCAACATGCTTTATATGCTGGGATCTAGAGATAAGAGTTTACGGTCACAACGCAATTAGTCCATACATCCACATACAAGCAATGTTCACGAAAAATAAACAAGGTAAAAAAAAATCTAATATTTACTTTATTTTCACTTACCATAGTCTATTTTGCTGTGTAGGGCTTCAGGAAGCAGCTACGCAAGAAAACGTAATGACGTTATGAGTAAGTCATGCAATCAGCCAATGGATGCCGAGCAATCTTACGGAGGCCAATGTAGAACATACTCGAATGTGAGCAAGGTGGATTCCTGCCATTTTTTTAAAATTCATTGCTTTACTTTCTATCTCAATGCCCCCATTCGAATGCATTATAGACATAATGCATAGAGTTGTGAATGTATCTTTCAAGTGCTACTCCCTCCATGTCAAACCTTATTTAAATTCTGTATAAAATTATATCAGTCTCACAGAGATTGCAGACATTCATACCAATGAGTCAACAGCTACAAAACATTGTAAATCTTATCTGACAATAAGCCTGAATTATAAACACAGCTCACAGTTTTCTAGAAAGGTTTATTGGGGTACAACTAATTCCAAACAGAAATATGTAATCGTGGATGTGGAATGAAAAGGGGATATGGGGGAGAGACAGTGAGGTCCAGAGAGCTAGGTGTGCGAGTGTCCTGGGGTTGTTTGTCTCTACTCTAGAGAGAAGTTCAGGCCCAGCACCCCCACCCCCCCAGAGCCCTGCAGCAGCTGGGTGGCAGGGTCAAACTCCAGCGGCACAGTCTTGCTCTGCTTATGCTTCAGGTCCCGCTCCATCAGCTGTGTGCACAGACACAGAGCCACATTCCATCAACCACATGATCAAAGCCATGCATGTACACATGTATGCACACAATTTACAGTGACAGACACCAATACACTGACAAAGTAACATGCTAACAAATGATAAGACATTACACATTACAAATGAGATTAATATCCTCACCAACAAAGTAAAACCACTTGGGAATGTGAATCACCATGAGGACCAAAAAGTGGACGAAAGGACATTCAGAGTTTGGTCATGTCACCTCACCTCATAGGTGGATAGCTCCAGCAGCTCACTGATGGCATCCTCCTGCTGTGACAGTGGCTTGTTGATCACCATGGCAGCCGTGGCCACATCAGGGTGGTAATGCTTCTGCAGGGTCTACACTCAGGAGAGCAGGAGGGGAAAGTGAAGAGCACAGTGAGTTTGGCTGTGTTCATCTCTATGTATCATGTTCTTGTTTCTCTGGATTCCCCTACACACCTGAATCTCCCACAGGCTGCTCTCCAGGGCGTGGCACTGGGAGGGGTCCTCCTCCTCCATCAGGTAGGGGTCGTCACAGGCTTCTGTCCAAACACACAGGAAATGACAAGCCATGTCAAACAACCTATCTATTGGAAAGCCCTTTTAAGACCTAGCCTATATGTCAAACCACCACATCAACATTATCATCATAATCAAATGAATTCATTCCCATCTCCAGACAGGTGAATGTATGGGGTGAAATGGGGACACTTACCGTCTGCTGCACTAGGCCGGTGAATGAGGACTCGGCAGGCAGGGTGGCGGCGGATCAGGTTGCAGATGAAGGGCAGTACCATGAGCAGAACAGCAGGTGGCGCCGTGAGGGCCAGGCGGGACAGACGCTTGGCAAATGCTGCCACCAAGTAGACTGGCAAGTGACTGGAGAAAGAAAAAAAAGACACCATGGACAAATAGTTGATAACTGTTAACTGATTTACAGAAAGTGTGATGATAAAATGCCAGTCATTGATAGTTAATGGAGTGATCATGACAGAGAGGTCTTACGTGGAAGAGAGGAAGAGGTTAGCTAAGTGGAAGAAGCGTGCTCTGTACTTCACATGGAAAACAGAGGGCTCCAGCAGGCTGTACAACTTCTTGTAGAAATCGGGATAATCTCTGCAAACACACAGGCACACACTTAAATGGTTATTACTAGAATAGTCACATGACTCTAGTGTTGAGGGAAAGTAACTCCAACTTTAAAATATTCAATAGCTAGGACCAGGTTTTTTTTGTTCCTATGATAGTGGGTAATGTCTACCTCTGTTTAAATAGTTTGCATCCAATGCAAAAACCTAAACCTTCAGAAGCTGAGGAAGACAATGTTTGCTGGTTCAGTACCTTCTGCACTAAGAGTGTGGAATACTCACAGGTTGTGCTGATGGATGAGCACAAACAGGCCATTGAGAGCCAGCAGACTGATTGCCCCTCCTGTACAGACACAGAAAAAAACAATATACAAGGAATTAACTTTCCCAGTCGTACAAAATAAAGCTACACAGAATGCCACTGTGGGTGATGAGTATGGCTGTATTACAGACGTTCTAACACACTTATGGTTACAGTACACCACAAATAATATATTTCTGGTAGTACTCTTCTCTTTCAGTACAGTGTGGCATCTAGTCAGATTGGTCTATAGGTGACAAACTATGGAAACTCAACTCACCAACATCATAGGCTGCAGTCAGGAAGTCGATCATCAGTGTGGGATTGCTTATGTGGGGCAGGATGGAGTCATGGAGGATCACCAGCACCTTCTTGTACATGTTGCTGGGCAACTACAGGGTATGAAAGACATGAGACTGAAAATCTGGGACTCTAGACTGGAACAAAAGACAAGTTCAAAGGTGGTCTATATGTTAAAGTGGATCTTATACCTTATACTTCAGAAACCCGAGCCACAACCGCTCAAAGGTACGCTTGTGTTCCTGATGGGAAGGAGAGAATCATTACATTCACATTATAGCAATACTTTAAATCATGAGACACAAAAAGCATGTTTTCTCCAGATGATAGGGGGCTTTGCTTACTTTTAGTTTGGCTGCTTTCCAGTCTTCATGTTTAGCTGTAAAATGAACCAAGCGGCAAACAATCACACAATAAGTTGAGGCTGAGGCTGCGCAACAGAAGGAAGTCTGGAAGCTTCTTCCCTAGAGCTAAAGAACCGAATCACGTTCTGTGTATGTGTTCTTTTACGCACACCCTTTTCTCCGTAGCTGCTGCTCACCCTCCCTTCACATTTCTCACTTAACCCCCTCCCCCCAAAAACACACTACAACTTTGACTGCCTGTCTGCCTCGCCAATGTTTGCAATGACGATGAAAAAATAACATGAAATCCCTATTTAGACTGCGTGTCTGTTGTGCTTACGTTTTATAATAGCCTACTGTTACAACAGACAAAGTTTGTTAAATCATCTTTTCTACAACATGTCGAAGGTTGCCGGCTACACCAGACAAAGACGTCCGATCATCGCTCCTGAGCGGCTAAAACACATCTGTGCTTAGAGAATCCCACGCATACACAGAAGCTTCAGGTGTTTAGCTGAAGAGGCATCCAGAGAATTTGGCAACTCAGCCACTCGGATAATTTAATGGCACCTTTGCACAACAATGGTGATGGTGCATAAAGATGGAGGAATTCAGAAATGACATCATTGTTTAACACTACCCACAGAGTTCTTAAATTACGGCGCACGACATGGTTCAATGTAGCAGTAAACCAGCACAATTTACTTTTTTTCAAATTGCTACTGTCTTGGAGCTAGAATTCGGGCCATGTATACTGTGCTAATGCTGTAAAAAAAACTGAGCAATGTACAATATGGCGAACTAAGCATTTGTGCTAAGTACATGGGGGGCCTCCATCTTTATGCACCTTCCCCATTGAAAAATATGGACAATTTTAAGAACATGTTCCATACAAGTTATTAAAAATGCATTGTTTTCATTTTAATATATAGAATAAGAGCAAAACAGCAGGCTGACCTTCCTGTTTGACCAGGTAGTTGGTGAGTTCTGACTCCTGGCTAGGCATGTTGATATTGGACAGCAGTGTGAACACGTTGTTCTGGTAAATGGGCATCACTGCCTGAAGAGACAAGACAAGACCATTCTAAACAAACAACATCAGTCAGATATGACAGCCCAACACTTGAGCTAAGGCGTGGAGCACAAGTCAACTGAGGTGATTAAAGACAAAATAGTGAAGAATGTTAAAAATACATAACTGCTATAGAACAAACACCTAAACAAGTTACAATATACCATCTCATTTAGAACCTCCAAACAGACACCAGTCCTGGCGGGGCTTACCCCTTTGGTTTTGTCCATCACCCTGCCCACGTTGTCACGGACAGAGCTCATGACATAGTAACGCACATCCTCCATATCCATGTACTTCTGAAATCTGGAGATGAGAAGCGCCATATCCTCGTCCTGAGAGAGCAGCCGCTCCACCACTGCCTGTTCACAGAGCAACGGATCGTTACAGACAGAATCTCAATGTAACAGGTGTGGGTCAGTCGGTGGAGCATGGCGCTTGTAACGCCAAGGATTGTGGGATCGATTCCCGCTGGTGCCACCCATACTAACAATGTCTGCACACATGACTATGTTGCTTTGAATAAATATTTAATTGACACCCCTACCTGGATGAGTTCTCTTGGGAAGCTGTAGTGTTCACTCCAGTCCAAGTCTTGGAGGGGGAACTTTCCTTCCATGGAGGCAAACTGCATCAGTGCACACAGGGCACTCTCCTGCATCGGAATAAATAGCATCGTCAGCCCAAACACACAACATTTGACTAAATCCTCCATTTAAAATAAGTACATTTCACACACACGTCACTAATGATTAGGACCAATGGTTTTTCTTTACCGTGTGACCAAACACCAGGCCCTAATAAATCAGAACGTATGAAGCAGCTGACCTTTTATTCTTGGACCTAAATCAGACTGAGATACCAAATACTGGTATACAGTCTGAAACAAAGCACTGCAAAAAGTTTAATTACAAGCCAGAATGTTAAATAAAATAACATTTTAACTTACTTAAACAGTTGTAGTTGGTCCTTTAGTGGGTCAACATTTTTGACAAAATATCCACAGGAAAGTATTACTTACCAGACTTTTTAGAGTGCCAGTACTGCTGTTGAAATGTATACCCCGAGCACATGTGCAAAACCATGTAAACACCTGCAAGACTTCAGTTAGTATGAATGCATTAAGTGCATGTACTTCCGTCCTGTGCGCGTGCTTTAGGTCAACAGCAAACAACTCTTGATTGCCACAGACTGAGACTTGCGTTTTGAAGTCGTTTTAATAATAGTTTCCTGTGGATATTTTGTGTAAAATTTCAACCCACTGAAGGACAAACCTGATCGCCAATCGGCAGAGTACGTTCAAATATAATTTTATACAACATTTGTGACCGACAAGGAACATTTAGTTTTTTTTTTTTCCCTATGTGCCACAATTGGGACTAAATAGGGCCCAGAGTTTTCTTAGCCTGGTTGCCAGTGTTTCTGTTCTCTCGCAAACTCCTTATGAAATTGAGTGATAAGGAGTAGGCAAGAGTTCAAACTGAACTGGGGCCAGGCCAGTCTTCCCTCCTGGCCCTAACAATTAACTTTGTGTTGACAAAAAAGTAACTCGCCTTAATCTGGTATGATTCATGGCTGATGTGCTCCAGCAGCAGCTCCAAACAACTGTTGTATCGGTGGCGCATGAACATGCAGTACTTCTCATCCGCACTGCGATCACCTGCGAGGACACAAAAAGTCAGTCACCGGCATAGCCTGAGGCCCAAGCAACATAGAGATACAAGACACCTAAAGGTATATATTTTTTTTTTGTTGCAAAGTCTAACTCTATAGATGTAAATGAATAAAAGACTTTCCCAAACAGACTACATACGTTGTCCTTGTACTTGGTGAGGAAATGCCACAAAAATACTGAAGAAAAATATAAAACGCAACATGTAAAGTGCTGGTCCCATGTTTCATGAGCTTTCACTAGCTTTAAGCACCAACTGTCAGAGCAACTCACAACATCTGTACATAGCCCATCTATAAATTGTACGAATAACTACCTCTTCCCCTACTGTATTTATTTATTTTGCTCCTTTGTCAAATCTACCAGTGTATTAATTGCTATATTGTATTTACTTTGCCACCATGGCCTATTTATTGCCTTCACCTCCCTTATCTCACCTCATTTGCTCACATTGTATATAGACTTATTTTTCTACTGTATTATTGACTGTATGTTTGTTTTACTCCATGTGTAACTCTGTGTTGCTATATGTGTCGAACTGCTTTGCTTTATCTTGGCCAGATCGCAGTTGTAAATGAGAACTTGTTCTCAACTGGCCTACCTGGTTAAATAATGGTGAAATAAATGTTTTTTTAAATGAGCTGAAATAAAAGATCCCAGATATGATCCATACACACACACACACAGAAAAAAATATTCTCCCAAATTGTGTGAACAAATTTGTTTACATCCCTGTTAGTGAGCATTTCTCCTGTATCAAGATAATCCATCCACCTGACAGGAGTGGCATATCAAGAAGCTGATTAAACAGCATGATCGTTATACAGGTGCAACTTGTGCTGGGGACAATAAAAGGACACTCTGAAATGTGCAGTTTTTTCACAATGCCACAGCTGTCTCAAGTTGAGGGAGCATGCAATTGGCATGTTGATTGCAGGAATGCCCACCAGAGCTGTAGCCAGAGAACTGAAGGTTCATTTCTCTACAATAAGCTGCCTCAAACGTTGTTTTAGAGAATTTGGCAGTACGTCCAACCAGCTTCACAACCACGCCAGCCCAGGACCTCTACATCAGGCTTCTTCACCTGCGGGATAGTCTGAGAACCAGCTACCCAGACAGCTGATGAAACCGAGGAGTATTTTTGTGAGGAAAAAGCCATTCTGATTGGCTGGGCCTGGCTCCCCAGTGGATGAGCCTGACTCCCCCCCATGGCTGCGCCCCTGCCCAGTCATGTGAAATCCATAGATTAGACCATAATGAATTTATTTTAATTGACTAATTTCCTTATGTGAACTGTAACTCAGTCAAATTGTTGAAATTGTTTCTCGTTGCATTTATATATTTTTAGTATACCTTTTTTCTGGTTGCCAGATCTGGAGTTGCAGAGCAAAACTGATACTCACCACCAATCAACAACTCTTCTTTGGGCAGTTTCCCAACATACAGCTCTCCCCTCTCCAACAACGTGCTGAACAGTTTAGTACATCCATCAATCGCACAAACAACGTTCTTCTCTTTCTCTGACTGAGGATGAAAGTGGGGAGAATGTGCATTGGTATGTAATATATATCGTCAATCACCATGAGAACCATGGGGCCAAATATGGGGGGGGGCTAGCTAGCTTTCCAAAACCAAGAGGCAAAGCTAACATTGAACACGCACATTAGACCGTTTCTGTTAAGTTACATACCTGAAGATACTCAAGAACGTCGAACACATCGTTGGCATGTTTCTTGCTCTGAATAATCAGATCTACTTTACCGTTGATGTCTATTTTAGGTGTTTTCACATCATTTACGGTTAAGTTTTCCGAACTCACGTTGCACCTCTTCGAAGCCGCCATTTTTCCCCCAGATGAGGGTAGTGTTGACGTCCTTTACGTTCTAATTTCGCCCCCTTGCGGTCGGCGTGTATACTGTGCTGGGCCTGGCCAAATATCTAAAATAAATATTCTAGCTGTACTGTAACAAATGTACTTCCATAATTTACATGTGACATTCCAAAACAAATTGAAAGCTTTATAAAACACCATCATTCCTATCATTGCACCCTGTCTTAGACCTACATGTCTTATCAACTTGCGTTTGTTTCATGAAACACATCCAACTAACAAATCCTTACAAATAAATGTTACAAATATTTTACTAGAAAGGATTCACACAATGGTTTAAAAATAACAAAAATGTTTATTAAAATGTCTTCATTATTGAGTAAATCAGTGGCATTACTGACAATGCATTTCAATAGCAAAACAAAAGCTCATTCTTGAGATACAGCAAAGCAAAAGGTGTCTTTCCACTTGCCAGAGACTTCAAAGTGCAGAATCTGATCTATTACCCTCCTCATCATCCTGAAAATGGAAAATGGTTTTATGAGTTTCAAAAAAGGGAGGGTGATGGCACCTCCCAAAAAGACAGCAGGTTTTATGAGGTCTGGGTGTTAAGTGCTTATAGTTGATGATTCATCTAATAATGTTAAACATTTTGTAGGACAAAGAACCACTGATAATTGAACTGGCAAATATATAATTGTGTTGTATTCACCCACCTGCTCCCTATCCTTATCCTGCGCTCCTGTTGCAGTTGCCTCAAAGTCATGTATGGGCAGTGTGGCCATCCAGCTAGCCATGGACCCTTCCTTGCACTCTGTCTCCACAATGCTGGGGTAGATGTGCTCCTCCTTGAAAGCCAAGATGGCCTGCTCCTCTTCAGTCCACTCCAGGCACTCATGGAGGCCGTCCCCACCAAACCGCTTGTTGTACCTGTCAAAGTGCACCTTCTCCAGCACCAGGCCCAGGCCAGGGGCTTTGGGCACGTCCACTTTCTCCTCACCCCAGCTTCGCTTTAACACTTCGTCCCCCGAATAGCCCTTCACCACAGCTATCACCAGGCCGATCATCTTCCGGATCTGATGCATCATGAAGCTCTGGCCACGCACAGTAATCTCTGCGAACTCGGCGCCTCCACGCACAAAGGGCTCGCCACAGGACATCTCTGTGATGTAGCGGCGGGCGCTGGGGTCCCGCGCGGCCTTCTGGGAGGTGAAGTTGTGAAAGTTATGGGTGCCCTTGTAGCTGCCAAACAGCTGGTTTACTCTCTGCAGTGTCTCTGGCTCAAGGCGGAATGCAGCAGAATTGTTGGTGTAATAGTCCTTTGGGGAGAAGGCCACAGTGGGGAGCATGTAGGAGTATGTGCGGGCATCACAGCTGTTTTTAGAATTAAAGCCCCCCGTCACTCGTTTCAGACCTATAGGGACAAAAGATCACAAACGATGCAGAACAACATTGGTAACTAAACCGTTCTTGTCTTTAAAGTTTTCTTTTTGATATCAATTGTTTTTATTATATGTTCAAGCCAATAGGCAGAATAAACAGCATTGGACAAACAACATTGCATTGTCAGTGTATGTCCAACACATTTTCACATAACACCTTGAATCAATTACTTCCCAAAAGGGACCACCAAGACCTCCTAGTCTTTATACAAGAACCATAGGCTGCTTTGTGACGGTTTTAGGCTTGTCTCCAACACATTTGACAGGAAGCAGTGCGATCTCACCCAGCACTCTGATCTGTGGTGGAAGATTGGAGTTGATCTTTTCCATTACGTCTTCAATCATCCACAGTTTTAGAGAGACCACTTGACCAGCTGCAGAAACACCCTGACAGAAAACAAATTAAGCTGATCACAAAGCAAGGTAATAACAATGAATTTGTGTTTGAGGCCACACAAAGTGTATATGTCTTTTCCTGTGCATTTAATTTCTTCAGGTATAAAACAAATGTAAGGATACTTGCTCAAGGGATGCATTTGGGCAGACAGCTACTAAGCCTTTTCCATGCTTGCCTCCCATACCTTGTCTGTTCTCGCACATCTTTGGAATGACATTTTTTTCATGTCATCTCCATGGTTGTCTGGGATGCACCCAGACTTAATCAGTGCTGTGACCAGCTCATCCTCAATGGTTTTGAACTGGGAGGATCCAGCATTTCTCTGAAACACAAAACACAGCAGATTAAGTAAATCTAAATGCAACATGCAACAATTTCAATGATTTTACTGAGTTACAGTTCATATAAGGACATCAGTCAATTGAAATGAGGGCCTAATCTATAGATTTCACATGATCCGGCAGGGGCGCGAGCCAAGGGTGGGCATAGAACCCCCCACTGGTGAGCCAGGCCCAGCCAATCAGAATGTTTTTCCCCACAGAAGGGCTTTATTACAGACAGAAATTTCATCAGCTGTCTGGGTGGCTGGTCTCAGACAATCTCACAAGTGAAGATGCCAGATGTGGAGGTCCTGGGCTAGAGTGGTTACACATGGTCTGCTGTTGTGAGGCCGGTTGGACGCATTTCCAATGGTAGCAAAATGAACATTAAAATTCTCTGGCAACAGCTCTGGTGGACATTCCTGCAGACAGCATTCTAATTGCACGATCCCTCAAAACCTGAGACATCTGTGGCATTGTATTGTGCGACAAAAATGCACAGTTTACAGTGGCCTTTTATTGTCGCTAGCACAAGGTGCACCTGTGTAATGATCAAACATTTCATAAGCATCTTGATATGTCACACCTGTCAGGTGGATGGATTATCTTGGCAAAAGATAAATGCTCACTAATTTGGTTGTAAACAAATGTCCGTATGGAAAATTTCTGGGATCTTTTATTTCAGCTTATGAAACATGGGACCAACATGTTGAGTTTATATTTTTGTTGAGTATATTTAGAAAGCTGCACCTAAATGGAGGACTAGCTATTTTTATTGAATCATCCCTTTATGAAAATATTAAGATTAATACCAACCTGCATACCGTAGTAACCTTTGCCTGAATATGCCAAAAGCAGGACCACTTTTCTTTTGGGGTGTTTCCTCTCATTGCCAGTTGGTTCTACAGACTTCAGCTTCTTTCTGATGTGTCCATTCTCACCCGACTCTCCATTTCCTTCCTCCACTCGTTTCAGTGGCTTGATCAGCATATTTCCTGACCCTTCTTCACTCATCATCCACCGGATCCCTGCACACTTGTAAAGCCAACCTGGTGAAAACACAGATAGCTAGTTAAAGGGATAGTATTGTGAGTGAGTTAAGAGCTAGAGTTTCCACCCTGTTCCTTTGACCTAATAAATCACTTCATATCTAAAAAAAATCATATCTGAGAAGGGGAGTGAAGGAGACCAGAACGGAGGGAACAACAACCTTCTAAAATGAAATCCAGCAGTGGGCTTAAGGCTGAAATCGATACCTAGACCCTTATCCCTAGGTACTCTAGAATCACTACAGACAACATATCCAATCATTTCAGATCTACATGACTTCCTGCCTGGAGGAGGAGGAGCTAATGGTCATCATTACATGAAAGTTTACGAACATTAGAACACCACACCAATATGGATTCTCTTCATTTGACTTTCTTCCAAAGTAGTCAGATCATTTCGTTCAATTAGGTTTACTGTTGCTTCTGATACGCAACACTGGTGGACAAATATTCATCATTTCTCAAGTGTTAATTTAATGACATATGATAATGTTTTAAGTTCTGAAGATCTAAATAGGAGCCAGCTAGCTATCGTTACCGATTCAGCTAGGCAAACTAGCTTCCTCACACAACAAATACAAATTGCCTATGGTTTGCTACCTAGCCAGCTAACTAGCTACCATGACCAGCAATAAATAGGAAAAATCCTTTGCAGGAGACTCACGTGTGATCCACGAAAAATCGTTAAATACGTCTAGCTTATAGCACAACTTTGGCAGTTAATCCATCTACGACAGCTGTACAATCTGAAACAAAAATGCGAGAAACCCTTTACAAGCTAGATAGCTATCACTGCAGGCAGCAACAGCGACACACATGGGCAAAATCAACTTTGACCTTCTCCTTCTTCTTCTATGATATAATGGCGGTTCCGCAAACAAACGTTAAAGGTGCATGCCGCCACTTACTGTGCTGGAGTGTGTGGTCAATCACGGTTTACAACATAAGCTCCACATTTCTAAATCCTTCTACCTGACTCAGTACTTCTGAGAAAAAAAGAGCCCTACTAACTTCTAAAATCCATTTCCAAACTCAATAACCATAGCCTTGCACCTCTCTTCAACATACAACAATATAACATGTCCCACCATTTCATCTACTATACACTCCAGACACAAACTATTCACATGCTTGCCAACCAGATGTGATGATGATTTCAAGCCACATTACAACCTGTGTTGTGATAATTGCGTTGTTTGCTCTATAACCTGTTAATTCCTATGCTTTACAACTATGATATATAGGCCTAAAGACCAAGATAATAAGAAGACACAGTGGCAGAATAAATTCAACCACACCTATGTTTTATCACAAAACCAGATAGTAACCTCTGTCCAGTGAAGTACACAAAGAATATTGCATGTATAGTAACAGACCGTTACATCACCTACAGCATGGCCAAGCAAGTTAATGTATCCGAAATGTGCAGACCACTAAACAACTATTAATTTAGAACAACAGACAGTTACCGCAAGTCGCAAAGAAAACAGAAGCTGCCTCCACTATTCTCGGACCATTTCAACTTCAACATCCACAAATCACCTCTGCTTAGTCTAATACAGTCACAACTAAAAGATACCAAAAACAATTTAGTCCAATCAACATAAGCTGAATATGATGTGGCTGTCCATGGTTCTGATTTCTGTTTGAGTGCGCATGTGTGTGTGGGTGCACATGCGTTTGTGCAAGTAGAAAAACATGTTGACTCACCCTACTTGTAGAGAAACACAAATGCCATCCTCCTCTCTTTCAAGTTGACGAAACAGTCTATCACTCTGTCATACAGTAAAGTATTTATTTTTTAATGTCCTAGGCTACCTGGCTAAAATTCTTGCTCTCTAGCCTAAATTCCATTCTCGGGCAATGTTAGCTAGTTAACATTAGCCTTCTACATCTAGCTACAAAGGGAACTTCCATCCTCTCAGGCCAGGGGCACAACAATGTATGACATAATGGTTGGATCAGAATTGGCATTATAATCGTTGGCTAGTACAGAGGATAAAGTAAAAGCACAAGTCCAAATCCCTTTCTCCAGCCATGGCTAATTTAGGAAAGGGACCATTTTAGCTAGCTGGCAAGCTAACCACCGGAGGACAACAACACAACGAGATAGAACAACAAGTTTTTCTGTCAATGACGAATGATCTCAATGGTATTTGATAGGACTGACACCAAATCCAAGTTGGCTTCCCTTGACACTTTTTTTTGGTGCACCAGGATCATTCACAGTTGAGATCGCTTAGTTTAGCTCAACGCTGATTGGCTATTTATTTATAGTTTTTTTGTCAAGGGAGGCCAGATGATCGCTGGCTTCCCTTCCCTTCAATGCTGTGGTCTACAATGTCATACTTGTTTGTTCCCAGACAACATCAGATAGATGGCCTACACATAGAGAGAGAGAGGTGTGCTGTTTCGCTCACTCGGATGATTTCTCCTGTGAGATACAGTATTCATGGATGCCAAGGATACATTTCCTTGGCATCCATGAATACACGCCACTGCCACCAACCTTTCTTTGGAGGGCATATACAGGTCATTCGGAAAGTATACAGACCCCTTGACTTTTTCCACATATTGTTATACCCTTATTCTAATATTTATTAAATTGTTATTTTTTTCCCACATACATTTACACACAATACCCATAATGACAAAGCAAAAACAGGTTTTTAGAAATGTTTGCAAATATATTTAAAAAATACTGAAATATCACATTTACATAAGTACTGAGACCCTTTACTCAGTACTTTGTTGAAGCACCTTTGGCAGTGATTACACCCTAGAGTCTTCTTGGGTATGATGCTACAAGCTTGGCACAGATGCATTTGGGAAGTTTCTTCTCTGCAGATCCTCCCAAGCTCTGTCCCTATTTTCATGCACTATCTGTGCCCACTAGAGTGCAGTAGATCATCACAGATATACTGTATGCCAATGAAAAGCAAGGGTCAGAGTTGAGGGCTCAATTCCATCAAATTTGCAGCTGCACATGTACATTTCTACCCTCGGTCAAATACAATCACAAAGGTTTTTGATTAATGTTATAATGCGAAGTATACTCTCCTCACAGCTCTCACCAGATCTCACAATAAGACATATCCGTAATTTGTAAGCAAAGACACTGAATAATAGCAAATAACCTTTTTGATTAAATCCTGTCATGACAGTGTGTTATAATAACAAATGTTATTCTTTTACCATTTCCCCCAATTCCCCCCCAACCATCTCCTATGTCTAATGGTGGTATACAGGTCACAAGTCTACTACATGTAGAGACGCCATGAATGACACATCAATCAGCATTATCATCCTTAATCAATAGAGTGAATTTTCCCTATTTCTATGTCAAACCAGATTCTTTCTCCCAATTTTTCACAGCACCTTATAAGGTGATCATCTGACAAACTGCCCAGAGGAAGTTGTCAAACAGACTTAATATGGGAAAAGAACACAAGCAGCCACATTCCATTTCCACACAAGTAAAACCATTTGGTAAAATAAGTAGGAAACGGTGTGTGTGTGTTGGTGGTGGGAGCCTGGGGGGGATAATATATTCTATTGTTTGTTTCAAATCTGAGATAATGGACATGACATGATATTTTACCGTGATGTTAAGTCTGCAACAGTCAGCCTGTCTGTATCTCTATCTCTCTCAACAGTAATACTGGGGACCCACTGTTCATGAAGGATTTCAGTCCATCTGAACATCAATAAGACACCATTTACCTTAAGCTTTTACATGAACCTTTACATTGTATGGGAGTAATGTGCATTAAACATCTACTGCCCATTTTAAAAGCTCTGGGACTAGTTGATGGGCAGATCTCCATAACAACCCCACATCAGCTGAACAATGTCAGCCCTCCTACATCTTATCTGGCGTGGCAGAAAAGTTGCAGACCCTTGTTTTATTGTTTCCATCAGAGGTCTACACGAAACTCTATCTATTTTCCTCATTGGGGGTTGATGTATGAAAAGACACACTAATCACAGTGTCTATAAATAACCATAATCTCAGGCAGACAACAGGCCAGCTGTAAGAGACAGAAACCATCTCCTACTATAATCCACCTCCCCGAATAACTCACAACCCAGGGGTGATATTCACATTGACAAGATTTTGTACAGACTCAACTTCTTGGGGCAGTTTCCTGGACATAGATTACAATTTATCCTGGACCAAAAAGCATGTTCAATTCTGCATTGAGTGTGCATTTTATTCCAGGACAATTTTTCTTATTTAACTAGGCAAGTCGGTTAAGAACAAATTCTTATTTACAATGACAGCCTACAGGGAAACAGTAGGTTAACTGCCTTGTTCAGGGTCAGAATGACCAATCATTACCTTGTCAGCTCTGGGATTTGATCCAAGAACCTTTCAGATACAGGCTCAATGCTCTAACCACTAGGCTACCTGCCACCCCTAGTCTTAACCTGTGTCCAGGAACCTGCACCCTTGGTTGGTATGATATCAGGAAATGTGAATCAAACACTCACATAGGCCTAAAAATAATAAAGTAGAACTTTATAGAACTCTGCAACAACATTTAATGTATTATTTTTAGCTGCCACAGCACATGCTAATAGACCCTGATATGGCCATAGATAGCCTAATGGGTAATGCGGTGGCCTGTGTTGAATCCACATCCATATCTATCAGAGCATGGGGCTCATCTCTCACAGACCTAATAATACCAGTATCTGGGGGGAATCCTCTGCATACAGATAGTGATGACAGTGAGGCTTTTAGACACCTAAAGCCGTATCGGCTATATCCAGGAATGCAAAAGTTCCAAAAGCTGGGCCTAAAATACTGTTTAAGAGATTCAACAAAATATTTTGCTGTGACTCTTATGTGGGTGATGTTAACAATATTTGTTGGTCTGATGTGATTAATAATTATTGATAAACATACACCTGTTAAGAAACTGACTGTTAGAACTGTTAAGGCTCCATGGATTGATGAGGAATTAAAAAATTGTATGGTTGAAAGAGATGGGGCAAAAGGAGTGGCTAATAAGTCTGCAAATTGAGAAATGATGTGAATAAACTCAACAAAAAGAAGAAGAAACTGTATTATGAAGCCAAGATCAATGATATAAAGAATGATGGAAAAAACGTTGAAGTACTTTAAATTAAATTATGGGCAGAAAGACACATTCAACTCCATCTTTCATCAAATTAGATGGCTTATTCATCACAAAACCATTTGATGTTGCCAATTATTTTAATGATTACTTTATTGGCAAAGTGGGCAAACTTAGGCAGAAAATGCCAACAACGAACAGTGAGCCACCACATTCATATATAAAAAAACAAATCATGAAAGAAAAGTATTTGCTAGTTTGAATTTTGTAAAGTTAGTGTGGGAGAGGTGGAAAAATTATTGTTATCGATCAATAAAGACAAACCTCCTGGCATTGACAACTTAGATGGAAAGCTACTGAGGATGGTAGCTGGCTCTATAGCCACTCCTATCGGTCATATCTTTAATCTGAGCCTAGAGGAAAGTTTTTGTCCTCAGGTCTGGACAGAAGCCAAAGAAATTCCACTCCCCAAGTGTGGCCTTTACTGGTTCTAACAGCAGACCTATACCCTTGCTGCCAGCTCTTGGCATACTGTTGGAAAAAAATTGTGTTTGACCAAATGTTAAACAAATTAACAACAGACTTTCAGCATTCTTATAGAGAAGGGCACTCAACATGTACTGCACTGCACAAATGACTGATAATTGGTTGAAAGAAATTGATAATAAGAAGATTGTGGGAGCTGTACTGTTAGATTTCAGTGCGGCCTTTGATATTATTGACTATAACCTGCTGTTGAAAAAACATGTGTTGTGGCTTTTCAACCTCTGCCATATTGTGGTTTCAGAGCTATCTATCTAACAGAACTCAAAGCGTTTTCTTTAATGGAAGCTTTTCTAATGTCAAACATGTAAAGTGTGGTATACCGCAGGGCAGCTCTCTAGGCCCTCTACTCTTTTCTATTTTTACCAATGACCTGCCACTGGCATTAAACACAAAGCATGTGGGACCATGTATGCTGATGATTCAACCATTTCCGCATCAGGAACCACAGCTAATGAAGTCACTGAAACCCTTAACAAGGAGTTGCAGTTTATTTTGGAATGGGTGGCCAGTACTAAACAGGTCCTGAACATCTCTAAAAATAAGAGCACTGTATTTGGTACAAATCATTCCCTAAGTTCTAGACCTCATCTGAATCTGGTAATGAATGGTGTGGCTGTTGAACAAGTTGAGGAGACTAAATTACATGGCGTTACCTTAGATTTTAAACTATCATGGTCAAAACATATTGATTCAATGGTTGTAAACATTGGGAGAGGTCTGTCCATAATAAAGAGATTATCTGCTTTTTTGACACCACACTCCACAAAGCAAGTTCTGCTGGCTCTAGTTTTGTCTTATCTTGATTATTGTCCAGTCATGTGGTCGAGTGTTGCAAGGAAAGACCAGATTGAGCTGCAGCTGGCCCAGAACAGAGCAGCACATATTGCTCTTCATTGTAATTAGAGCGCTGATATCAATACTATGCATGCCAGTCTCTCTTGGCTAAGAGTTGAGGGGGGACTGACTGCATCACTTCTTTTTTATAAGAAACATTCATGTGTTGAATATCCCCAATTGTTTTCATAGTCAACATACACACAGTTCTGACACACACACTTACCCCACCAGACATGGCACCAGGGGTCTTTTCACAGTTCCCATATCCAGAACAAATTCAAGAAAGCATACAGTATTATATAGAGCCATTATTACAATGAACTCTGTTCCATCTCACATTGCTGAAATAAATAATACATCTGGTTTCAAAAAACAGATAAAGCAACACCTCATGGCACAACTTCTCTCCCCTATTTGACCTAGATAGTTTGGGTGTATGTATTGATATGTAGGCTACATGTGCCTTTAAAACATTTTTTATGTAGTTCTGTCCTTGAGCTGTTCTTCTATTAATGTTTTGTATTATGTCACATCTCATGTTTTGTGTGGACCCCAGCAAGAGTAGCTGCTGCTTTTGCAACAGCTAATGGGGATCCTAATAAAATACCAAAATAACCACATACAGGCACATACACTGCCAATACACATGCACTATACTAACCAAAAATATTATCCATCTCTTACTTTGTGTTGAATGTGAGTTACTTTGTGCAAGATAGCTGTTACAGCATGTTCTCCACTCACTGACTATCATCTTCCAGTGGAGTAGGGGTTTCATGCAAGCCATTTATTAGTGGTGGCCTGATTGAACATGTTGGAGCCAGGCAGCAAATAGTGTCTCACACTGGGGATGCTGAGGAGCTATAGAAACATCTGATGTGGCCTTGAGTGGAGGAGGCAGCCTCTCATATCCTCTTCCTGCATTGACAGAACAACTACTGTGAGTGAGGGAGAAGTGACAGGTCAATGACTCACATGAGCAGAGTCAAAGGTTTTTTAGTGGGATTCTCACAAATGAGACTAAATTATCTGGACCAAGATTGTATGAAAACACTGAATTTGCAATTGACCGCCAGAAACCCATCAGTTCACCTATGACATGTTGGTGATCACAGTCCACCAATGCAAACCAATAGATAATGGACCTCTCTGAATAATACCTCACAACCCAGGTCTACTCTCCGCTGCAATCAATGAGGGAAAAAACATATACAACATGGATTTTAACTGGGCTTTTATCAAACCGGATGAGTGAATGTAATTCTAGTATTATTTATTTTTGCTGACCTTAGCAGATTTGTGTTAATATTAGCTGTCAGTTGTATGTTAAGGCCAGGCATCACAGACTGAAATTATATGCTTGCATCTGCCTATCAATTTTGAGATTTGTTGGTATTTTGGTCCATTAATATTAGTACTTTTAAAAAGTAAACCTAAAGATGTCAAAATCTTGATGAAAATGTATATTTTCTTTAGTGTATCATACTACCGCCAGCAACATTTTATGATTTTTAACCACTTTAAAATGGACATACAGCCATCATTTCAAAGCTCACTACATTGAATTACACATAATTTAAAAGACAATTTCACAGAGAATGTAACAAACTGTACTATATGTGGTAACTTTAGGTATTTGGCGTTTGCTAGTCTAAATTCAGTGTAGGCTACTTGTCTTTAACTGCCAGCCATTTCCCGAAAATAAGACTCTTCCCACATGACAACTAATTTTACTCAGCTCCAGAAGCATATACATTCATCAAATTTTGTGTGGTTATCCTTACATATATTCTCGAGACTTGTTGATATGTTATCCATGTTTTATTCTATATTGTCCATTTTCTTTAGAAAAAGGTGGCAAAAAGTCATTTTATGTACATGTCTTTAGTATTTTACAAATAGAAAGATGAAAAAATAATTTATCCACAATCTGCTCTTAAGTGTGTCTTAAAGAGCAACTCCGCCACTTTTCAACCTCATAACTATATTTCCAGTACTAAACCAGTGTCTACATGTGAAAACTGCAATTTTTCCACATTTTGTAAAAAGTTATATAACATTACAAAGTTATACCTGCTGACATCACCAAAGGTTAAAACATTTTAAAAACAGTGATTTTTGTAACACTATGTAACACTACTGTACGCTCTCGTTGGTTGGCCCTCGCTTCATACTTGTCGCCAAACCCACTGGCTACAGGTTATCTACAAGTCTCTGCTAGGTAAAGCCCCACCTTATCTCAGCTCACTGATCACCATAGCAGCACCCACAGCATGCGCTCCAGCAGGTATATCTCACTGGTCACCCCCAAAGCCAATTCCTCCTTTGGTCGTCTTTCCTTCCAGTTCTCTGCTGCCCATGACTGGAACGAATTGCAAATATCTCTGAAGCTGGAGACTCACATCTCCCTCACTAGCTTTAAGCACCAGCTGTCAGAGTAGCTTACAGATCACTGCATCTGTACATAGCCCATCTGTAAACATCCCATCTATCTACCAACCTCATCCCCATACTGGTATCTATTTATTTATTTATTTTGCTCCTTTGCACCCCACTCCAGTGTTTAATTGCTATATTGTAATTACTTCGCCACCATGGCCTATTTATTTCCTTAACTTACCTCATTTGCACTCACTGTATATAGACTTTTTGTTTTCTTTTGTTCTACTGTATTATTGACTGTATGTTTTGTTTATTCCATGTGTAACTGTGTTGTATGTGTCAAATTGCTATGCTTTATCTTGGCCAGGTCGCAGTTGCAAATGAGAACTTGTTCTCAACTAGCCTACCTGGTTAAATAAAGGGGAAATAAACAAATTAAATAAAAAATGAGATTTGCGCTATTGTGGGGCGCAAGAAAATACTCTCCCTCTGTTCAGAGGGACGTTGCAAGTTTTGAAAATCACCTTTTTTACATTTAATCCTACCCTGTGATGTTACAGACAACCTTTTTTTATGACCTTTCGTTTTAACCACAGATCATATAAACTCACCATTTTCAGATATTTAAACACTGGTCTGGTGCTGGAGATAATGAACATAAGGTTAAAAAGTGGCATAATTGGCCTTTAACAAAATTAAACCAAAGTATTAGGCTGATTTGTGATTAAGTGTCCCAAAAAATGTTTTTACAGGAAATGCAAATATGCACATATTTCATTAGTTAATTTGCTAATTTTAACACAATATTTCGGGGGAAAAAATATATTTGCATCTACATTCAACTGGTAAAAGTTGATTGTGATATGATTAAGGGGAACGGGGGACTTTTTGATAACCGTGTAAATCTCTCTCTAAATGACGTGCAGGACCATGCAGGGATTTGCAATCTTGCAGGATGTCTACTTGGATACTAATTAGCGTTATCTAACTTGAGAGTAAATAGAGCCGAATATATTGGTAGAAGTCGCCTTGTCCTAGAGAGATTTACGTGGTTATCAAAACGTCACGCCCGGGTAAGCCTACACGAAACACAGTGCTTATTTGAAGTGTTTCAGAAATCCCCAATGAGAAAATGAATGGCGAAAAAACTATTAGAACCATTTCCCTTTTTGACTGCTAGGTTTTGGGAGGGTATTATGATGCCTCCACTGTGGGGCTATATCTGCAACATGCCAATTTTATGGAAACACATCTCTGGCGGTTAAAGGCGTTATTGTTTTTATGCGAATTTTGAATATTTGCATGAAAATATGTGGCCAATTGAAGGAATCCTAGAGCAACATAGTTGCTAACACCAACGGCAGTTCGGAGGTAGAGTGCCGAGGAAGGGCAAGATAAGTCGCGAGGGGAATATAAAGTGATTCTGAAGTTTAGGGAGGAAGGGAAAGTTGGGGGGTTAGGTTGACGGCTGTTATAAAATAGTTGATTGGGGAAGTTGTCAAGGCTAAAGTGTTAAGAGATGGGAGCTTGTTGGTGTTCTGTAAGGACATGGCGCAGAGGGAAAAAGCTCTTGAGTGAAGCACATAGGTTGGTGTCGAGCAGCAGAGGTGATCAAGCAGGGAAGCAGTGGATTAAAGGGGTGATAACAGGAGTGCCTGTGAGTGTTAGCAAGTGACAACTTGAGACGAGGCGTTCTAGTAAATGTTCAAAGATGGCAAGCAACAAGGGATGGAGTTAGGGTAGATAGGCTCTCTATTCTGTTACACTTCAAGGACCGGGTACTGCCAAATAAAGTAACCATAGGATATATGAGTTATTATATACTGGGTGGTTTGAGCCCTGATTGTTGATTGGCTGACAGCCGTTGTATATCAGACTGTATACCACGGGTACAACAACACCTTTCTTTTAACTGCTCTAATTACATTGGTAACGAGTTTCTAATCGCAATAAGGCACCTCTGGGAGGTTCGAGATCTTAGTTATAGTGGTAGTACTACAATGGAATGCTCAAACCCTGTTGGCTAATGAGCAGGAGTTCAAGCAGTTCATTGTGGATATGCCAGATAAGCCTGATGTGATTTGGCCCAAACCAACTGTGAAGTTTATCATACAGGGACATGTAGTGGTTCGTTGGGAAGCAAGGATGTACTTATAGGATGCTAGGCAAAGGTATTGAACAGGATGAATGTGTGGTTGAGAGGAGGGGTGCTAGTGGTAGTGAACTACTATAATCCTTGTCAGATATTGGACCTGGAAGTGCTGGAGATGGTGGAGTGCTAGGATAGAGGTTAAGTGGTGTGGCCATTTTAATGCCCAGAACATGCTCGGGGGGTGCAAGTGATGGGAAATCTTACAGAAGATCTGGTGTGCCTGAATGATGGCTGAGGGACCAGGATTGATGTAGCCACAGGGAAAGAGACTGCCTTGGACCTCACTCTGGTATCTAGGTTTGGAAGGGCAAAGTGGGATCAGTTTCAGGAGCTGAGTGAGCAGGTGATGGCTTGGGTGGATATAAAGGGAATGTGGATAATATGAATAGCTTTAGTGGGGGCAGCTACTGAGGCTATACCTTAGAGTTCAGGGAGGAGGAGGAGGAGGAGGAGGAGGAACGCAGTCACATGGATGAGTGAGGGGCAATGGTGAGGAATAGGAACAGGGCATTTAGAATACTGAGAACTTCCAAAATCTGATTCAGTATCAGCAGGCCCTGGTGAGGAGAACTGTCATGTTGGCGTCGGTTCTGTGACACCATTGGAAGTGCGACACCTGTTTGAAAAGTGGGAGGGATGATTAAGAGGATGAGTGGCTTCTGAAGGGAGTGGGATTATCCTGTGTTGACGAGAAGGAAAGGATGTGGAAGTAACAGATGAATGCAGAGATGATGGACAAAGCATTTGTCCAAGTGCATATAACTCTGCAAATTTGTCAGGAGGGGGAGAGAGAGAACGAGAGAGGAGCATCCTGGAGTTTTGGATAGGACGAGGGTTGTAAATTATGCATTGAATGCACCATTTACCATGGCAGAGATGAAAAGGGCAACAGGTAAGGCTGGGTTAACTTCACCTGGGAAAGATGAGGTGTGCTATGTTATGTTGGCCCATCTTAGTGATAAGGTATTAGTGTTGTACACCAGAATGTGGGAGGAGGGGAAACTACCAGGCAGCTGGGAGGAGGCAGTAGTGGTACCAATCCGGAAGCCAGGGAAGGACCCAACGAGGCCAACAAGCTATCGGCCAATAGCTTTAACATCACATGTATGTAAGATTATGGAACGTATGATTACGGAGAGGCTAACTTACTTCCTGGAGAGCAGGGAGCTAGTATTGCCACATCAGAGTGGGTTCAGGAAGGGGAGGGGAACTATGGACCCAGTGCTCTGCTTAGAAGCAGAGGTCAGGAAGACTCAGTGAACAAGGAGACTGTTGTAGCTGTCATTTTTGATGTGGAGATGAGGGGTTGTTAATAAAGCTTGATATTATGGAGGCAGGAGCATACAAATGGATAAATTATTTCCTGTTTGGAAGGTCTATCCAGTTGAGGGTGGGGACGTCTCTATCAGACAGCTACCTGGTGGATAACGTTACACCGCAGGGTAGCGTGATTAGTCCTCTGTTCTCAATAATGATCAATGATGTTTACTCTCAGGTACGGCTGGATATTGGGAGGTCGTTATTTGTAGATGATGGGGCCTTATGGGAGAGGGGAAGTAATGTGCCATTACAGGAAGCAATTGAAGAGGTAGAACAGTGAGCATTAATGTGGGGATTCAGGTTCTCTGTAGAGCTAACGTAGACAGTGTTTTTTACCAGGAGGAAGATGGGAGATGAGGTACGCTTGAGGTTATATGGGAGAAACTTGGAGAGGGTGAGGGCCTTCAGGTTCCTTGGGGTATACTTTGGCACTAGGCTGACCTGGGCAGAACACATTGAGAGAGTGGCAGGTAAGTGTAAGAAGGTGCTAAATGTGACGCGCTGTCTGACGGGGAAGGAGTGGCGGGGGGGTGAGCGTTCCTTTTTGAGGACCATGTATGTTGCATTGAATCAATCCGTAATAGACTATGGTAGCATAGAGTATGGTTCGGCAGCCCAAACCTTATTGGAAAGGCTAGATGTCATTCAGGGGAAAGGACTCAGAATATGTAGTGGGGTGTTTCGGACCTCCCCAGTGGCTGCACTACAGGTGGAGGTGGGAGATTTGCCATTGCAGATTAGCTGGCAATGAATTATTGGGTCAACCTACAGGGACATGGGGTGTTTTGTTCTGCAAAAGGGATTTTACAGGCATGATGGAAAACATGAGCGAGCACAGAACACAAGCTTTGGGTGGGTAATACCCAGGCGAGGGAGGTGGGACTGTATGCAAGAGAGTTTAGTCCAACGGTACCTATTCCTGTAAATCCACCATGGCTACTCCCACCTTCAGTAGTTGATCTAGAAGTGTTGGAGAGACTACGGAAAGATAGGATGGGTGTTGATCCATCTTATTTGTTTAATAGATAGATGCATACTGTGTATCAGGATTTTATGGCCATTTACACAGATCATTCAAAAGATCCAAGGACAGGACGTACTGGGTCAGCATTTGAAGTGCAGGAAAGTGGGGTGACAGTCAGGAAATGTATTTCAGATCATCTGGTTGTATATATATCAGAGCTGATGGCCATACTGTTGGCCTTGCAATGTGTGGAGTAAGTCAAGCCAGACAGAGTAGTTATTTGCTCTGATTCATGTGCAGTGTTGATGTGTCTGCAGTCCTTTAGCTCACGTAGCAGACAAGACCTGCTTTATGATGTACTACAAACCCATGGTAGGATTAAACAGATGGGTATACAGATAAGATTTACTTGGTTCCCAGTCAGTGGAGGCTGCTGAGGTGAAGACTGCTCATAATAATGGCTGGAACGGAGTAAATGGAGGATTTACCACGAGCCTGTCCTCCTCAATTAAGGTACCACCAACCTCCTGTGGTCCCAGCCCATGTGGGGGTGGAGGGGAACTTGGTAGTTGATGTACCCGCTAAACAAGCACTTAGTAGTGGGGATGTTGTAGTTTCAATGAGCAAGGCAGAGGCAAAAGACCGATATGGACAGTGATTTTGCAGAGATGGCAGGAGCAGTGAAGTAGAGATACTAAGGGCAGGCATTTATTTCAAGTATCAGAGGGAAAGAGAGAGGCTGAAATCCAGTATGAGGGAGAAGGGGATACAGAAAAGTAGTTTAGAGTATATTGAGTAGAACGTCATTAGATATAGTCTCACAATGTATATAGACTCCCCTTTTTTGTGTTACTGTGTTATTGACTTGTTAATTGTTTACTCCATGTGTAACTCTGTGTTGTCTGTTCACACTGCTATGCTTTATCTTGGCCAGGTCGCAGTTGCAAATGAGAACTTGTTCTCAACTAGCCTACCTGGTTAAATAAAGGTGAAATAAAAAATAAATAAAAATGTAATATTTTTCTAAGAGCAACGGGGCTGGCAGGTAGGATTTACTTTCTCTTGGTCTCTGGCCCACACTCCAGTACAGTAGGTGGTGGTAAGACACAATAACATTGGATGCCAACCGCTGATAAACCCCACCGAAGAAGATCAGTTTGTCAGAAGTTACTACAACCACAAAGTCGCAATTGGCTATCACAAAACGTGTCTTAATTTAAGGTTAGGCATAATGTTAGCAGGGTGGTTAGGGTTCAAATACGATTTTTTTTCATTTACATTTTTTTAAATAGGCTGTGGTAACTAGTGAGGACCGAAAGATCGGGAAGAAAAATGGATTTCCGGAGTCTCCAACCAATAAGCGCATTCCACATGCGGACACCGAGCGCAGCATTCGGAGCATGCGAAAGGTAGTGAACAAATGCGATTGGTGCTGATGGGGAACGCATTGAATCCGCGGCAGCACACAAGAACAAATAGACAGCGGACATCCACGAAGGCTGTACTTGTCAGACCTACCGCGTAACCACCTGCATTATCCAACTACAGAGACGCATTTTTTTAGTTATTGCCCCTTCAAAAAATGAAATAGTTTTGATAGTGGTATGAATTATCCGTATTTCATGGTTGTCTGGAACATTGTAGCCAACCGGCGAATTTGACGGGGGAAGGCATCGGTCTCCTAACAAGTGTGAGGACTAACAGCCACCATTTTCATTGCACGTTATTTAGTGTTTGGGAAATCAAATACATTTCAAGATATTCGTATGAATTTTTGGCAGCGTGAGTTTGGGGAAGACACAAAATAAGTGAGTAATCAGTGGGGTTGTCGAGGTTTCAGCTAACGTTAGCGAGCTAGTGTGTGACCTCGCACAGATACTCACCATGGAGAACGCTCACACAAAGACAGTGGAGGAAGTTTACAGCCATTTCAACGTGAACGAAAGCACAGGTCTAGGTTTAGACCAGGTGAAGAGGCAGCGGGAAAAATGGGGACCTAACGGTGAGTAACATGTTGCTGAAATGTGATATCCCTTCCCTGGCCACACGGTGTACGGCCTGTTAGCCTGCTAAACTCGCTACGCCGCTGGCATTCTTCAGCAACCGGCTTGTTTGAACGAAATGCTGACGTCACGAACATGTACAGTCTCGTGTGTTGAAACAATTTCAGTGAACGAGCTAAAGCAAAATGCTGTACATTTAAAGTGGTCAGCCTGTCCTAAACGATGTTCAGTATATCTTATGTTTGTCTTCCAGTCCACGTCAATTTAGATGTATTTTCCCCTTTGAAACTCTTATTCGTAATCCTTATTTTCGGTTGTAACCTCCCTCTCACTGTTGTCCTCTATTTCCGGTGTGGTATCCTTTGGATGAATCGCAGAATTGCCTGCTGAGGAGGGTAAGTAAATCGTTCTATTTTTTTTGTTGATTTACTTTTTATAGGTATCCAATTATTTGGATGCAATCAAACTCTCTTCTTTTCTTAGGAAAGTCTTTATGGGAACTGGTAGCTGAACAGTTTGGAGATCTACTTGTGAGGATTCTTCTTCTTGCGGCCTGCATATCCTTTGTAAGTATATAATTACTTTATTGAAATGAGGATGATGGTATGCTTCATATGTCCAGAATAAGTGTATGAGCATAATTATTGGGGAACACACAAATCCCCTCTAGGGCAGATGGCACTGAAGAGTGTTTTCTTAAGAAATTGCAAAATCCTTTGTCTCCATTAGGCCTTGTACCCACAGCTCCAGCTTCATGTCGGTTTTGTATGGTATCTGACTGTCTATTCTGGTGAAAATGTGATGTTAAACTGGCATTCATCCAATACTTTAGGGATAATTGGTTGTTGCACCTACTTGTAATGTCATTACATCCTAGTCTGCTATGTTGAGAACATCATTGATGGAGATTGAGTTTCTAGTTGTTAGTGAGTCACTGGTCGTCAGCCATTTTCTTGCACCTGTTTGGAGCCTCCTTTTCCTGCTGTTGCCCAATTATGCCTAATTTACTCCTTTTAGGCCCCATCATATCCCTTCTATTGAAGTCCTTCAGGGGAAGCAGTTGATCTGGACATAAACAATGTTTGGGTTATGTCACAGGTGGCCTCACTAGTGGTGATCCTGGTGAGTGCCAAGTTCACCTCTCTGTGACCCCATTTCCCTTCCTGTTGGCTCGTATTCAACGCCACATCACTGTAGATATCACCAGCAGCGGGGACAGTCACACACAGTGATGTTCAGGAATCTGGCCTGTAAATCACATTCAGCAGTGGCCGGTCTCTCTCTCTCTCACACCCACACACGAGAGTCCTAAACGTGCTTGAGCTGTCAAGATGTTCACATTTTCATTGGCATTTGTTGCGATAGGCTGTAACTCTAACTGTGTGAAGAGGGGAATCCTAGTATATGACATTTCTAGTTCTGGCCTAGATTCTGATTGAGGAGACAACTTAATTCTTAACCTGTTGTTCTGAAATAGTCTTTGAGCAACAATAGACCCATTCACTGGATAAAATTTGATGAAATGGGACTGATGCTGTCATTACGCTGAACACATTTACCAATACATGGTAGTGAGAGGCTTTCAATCCTCTATTCATTGTGCAAATGAGTCATATTATTGACTGTTAACGCCAGAGAGCTTGACAAGGATAATTAGGTGGGCTCTGAGTAGAGGTCGACCGATTATGATTTTCCGATGCCGATTATTGGAGGACCCCAAAAAAGCGGATACAGATTAATCAGACGATTTGTATTTATTTATTTGTAATAATGACAATTACAACAATACTGAATGAACACTTATTATAACTTAATATAATACATTAATAAAATCAATTTAGCCTCAAATAAATAATGAAACGTTCAATTTGGTTTAAATAATGCAGAAACAAAGTGTTGAAAGTAAAAGTGCAATATGTGCCATGTAAGAAAGCTAACGTTTAAGATCCTTGCTCAGAACATGAGAACATATGAAAGCTGGTGGTTCCTTTTAACTTGAGTCTTCAATATTCCCAGGTAAGAAGTTTTAGGTTGTAGTTATTATAGGACTGTTTCTCGCTATACGATTTTGTATTTCATATACCTTTGACTATTGGATGTTCTTATAGGCACTTTACTATTGCCAGTGTAACAGTATAGCTTACATCCCTCTCCTCGTCCAGGAACACATCGACAACAGCCATCCTAAAGCAGCGTTACCCATGCAGAGCAAGGGGAACAACCACTCCAAGCAAGTGAAGTTTGAAACGCCATTAGCGTGCACCCCACTAACTAACTAGCCATTTCACATCGGTTACACAAGCCTCATCGCAGGAGTTGATAGGCTTGAAGTCATAAACAGCTGCTGGCAAATGCACAAAAGTGCCGTTTGAATGAATGCTTACGAGCCTGCTGGTGCCTACCATCGCTCAGTCAGAGATTAATTATAACATAATAACACACAAATACGAGCCATAGGTCATTAATATGGTAGAATCCGGAAACTATCATCTCAAACAAGACATTTATTCTTTCAGTGAAATACGGAACCGTTCTGTATTTTATCTAACGGGTGGCATCCATAAGTCTAAATATTGCTGTTACATTGCACAACTTTCACTGTTATGTCATAATTACGTAACATTCTGGCAAACTAGGCGGCCCAAACTGTTGCATATACACTGACTCTGCGTGCAATGAACGCAAGAGAAGTGACACAATTTCACCTGGTTAATATTGCCTGCTAACTTGGATTTCTTTTTGCTAAATATGCAGGTTTAAAAAATATATACTTCTGTGTATTGATTTTAAGAAAGGCATTGATGTCCATGGTTAGGTACACATTGGAGCAACGATACGCACCCCATCAATTATATGCAACACAGGACACGCTAGATAAACTAGTAATATCATCAACCATGTGTAGTTAACTAGTGATTATGATTGATTGTTTTTTATAAGGTAAGTTTAAGGCTAGCTAGAAAATTACCTTGGCTTACTGCATTCACTTAACAGGCAGTCTCCTCGTGGAGTGCAATGAGACAGGTGGTTAGAGCGTTGGACTAGTTAACTGTAAGGTTGCAAGACTGAATCCCTGAGCTGACAAGGTAAAATCTGTCGTTCTGCCCCTGAACAAGGCAGTTAACCCACTGTTCCTAGGCTGTCATTGAAAATAAGAATGTGTTCTTAACTGACTTGCCTAGTTAAATAAAGATGTATAAAAAAAAATATCGACCTCTAGCTCTGAGTTAATGATGCTGAGGCCTCTAGTGTACTCCACTGCCTGAGCGCAGAGCCTATCTCCCTGTTCATGATTGACTGTCGGAGACATCAAAATAAAATAAGAGGATGCGTTTTTTTTTTAGCCTCTTCATTCAAAGAAGTGGTCATTCCATAGCATACAAGTTCAAGCTTGGCCTTTATGAGCACTGTTGTGTGGGAAGCTACCGCTCCAGCCCTAATGTAGCCTAGTTTAAGATTTCTAGGGATTTCTAGAGATTTCTTTATCTTTCTTTTCAGTAATTTCTACTGTTGTTCCCTCTATCTCCAAGGCATTTCTATGAGGTAAAGTGGTTGGGCCTCAGCAGATGAAATTGCTTATTTTCTGTTATGTAATGTTGTTATTCAAACCACTGGTTTAAACCCATGCATCCTATTTCAGTGGCTGAGAAGGACTTAATGGAAATGAACACCACTTTAAAGAGCAGTCACTCACTGTTGAGAGGACAAAATGCTTTGCTAGAGACTGGATGCCTGAACAGGGTAGAGTTGTGTGGTGCTTTGAATGTGAACTACAGGTATTAGAAATGGCATGTTCATGATTTGATTGATGTAGCTGAAAGTCCTGCAGCTGACATAACAATTAAGTGTTTGATGGGCTTGTGCTGACAAACACACTTTCAGCCCTGATGAGCATTGTCACTGTCCAACTGCTACTTTTCACCCAAATTGAATTACTTACTGTTACCAAGTGATTGCCTTTGCTCTGGTTTTGCAATAGTGCTCCAGGCTCTGTTATCTTGACCCTTGCCTCATCTCCGCCACACCCTAAAGCTGGTATAACGTAGACATTGATATGTGCAACTGCAGGGCATAAAATGAATGTATTTTTTTTGTATTGCTGTCTGACTTGTCTGCCTGTTTCAGGTGCTGGCCTGGTTTGAGGAGGGAGAGGAGACCATCACAGCCTTCGTGGAGCCTTTTGTAATTTTGCTGATTCTGATAGCAAATGCCATTGTGGGTGTCTGGCAGGTAAGCAGATCTTTTTTTACAACCTTTTTCTTTTAATATGGTGAACTTGGTTATTTTTTTGGTTTGATAGACTGTCCCACCTTAAGAGGAATATAGTTAATTGTAGTAGGCCTAGCGTATGATAGGATCAGGCCATATCTACAGATAACCGATTGCCTCACTCACTATAAATTCAGGGAATTGATTGTGTGTATGTGGAAGAAGCTGAAATTTCTGTGCAAATTGTAGCAAAGCTGTTTTTCCTCTGGCTGGTTTAATGAGTTTCAAGGTCTCTCCAGTTAGTAACAACCATTAGTTGCCTGTGATTGGTCACTGAGCTGGTTCCCCTGATGGCAGCGATTGGATCCCAGGAAGAGGGTTTGGAAGAGGGTTTGGAGGGATCCCTGTGGACATCCTCCTGCCAGTTAAACGCCTGCCTGCCCAAACCAATCCGCCGAACCACAGGGAAAGAAAATGCCATGAATATAAAAACAGTTCAAAATAGAACCAAGCTTAGGGTGGCACCAGAGGCTATTCTTCTCAGTCCTTTATGGCACAGGAGAATGAACATATACACTGGGCATATAGCTAGGCCTATACAGTGCCTTCGGAAAGTATTCAGACTCCTTGACTTTTTCCACATTTTGTTACGTTACAGCCTTATTCAAAAATGAATTACAATTTTTTTATCATCAATCTACACACTACCCCATAATGACAAGGCAACATTGTTAGAAATAATAAATGTACATTTTACATAAGTAATCAGACCTTTTATTCAGTACTTTGTTGAAGCAGCGATTACAGCATAGAGTCTTCTTGGGTATGATGCTACAAGCTTGGCACATGTAGTTGTGGAGTTTCTCCCCTTCCTCTCTGCAGATCCTCACTAGATCTGTCATGTTGGCTGGGTAGAGTTGCTGCACAGCTATTTTCAGGTCTCCAGAGATGTTCGATCGAGTTAAAGTCCGGGCTATGGCTGGGACACTCAAGGAATATTCAGACTTGTCCCGAAGCCACTAATGCGTTATCTTGGCTGTGTGCTTAGGGTTGTTGGAAGGTGAACCTTCACCCCAGTTTGAGGTCCTGAGCGCTCTGGAGCAGGTTTTAATCAATGATCTTTCTCTACTTTTCGTTCATCTTTCCTTTGATCCTGACTAGTCTCCCAGTCCTGCCAAATAGTTAAACCTGGGTTTCATTGGACCAGAGAATCTTGTTTCTCATGGTTTGAGAGTCCTTTAGGTGCCTTATGGCAAACTACAAGCGGGCTGTGGTGGCTTCCATCTGGTCACTCTACCATAAAGGCCTGATTGGTGGAGTGCTACAGAGATGGTTGTCCTTCTGGAATGTTCTCCCATCTCCACAGACAAATTCTGGAACTTTGTCAGAGTGACCCTCGGGTTCTTGGTCACCTCCTTGACTAAGGCCCTTCTCCCCCAGTTGCTCAGTTTAGCCGGGCGGCTAACTCTAGGAAGAGTCTTGGTTGATCCAAACTTCTTCCATTTAAGAATGATAGAGGCCACTGTGTTCTTGGGGACCTTCAATGCTGCAGACATTTGTTGGTACCCTTCCCCAGATCTGTGCCTCGACACAATCCTGTCTCGGCGCTCTAAGGACAATTCCTTCGACCTCATGGCATGGTTTTTGCCCTGACATCCACTGTCAACTGTGTGCTTTTCAAATAATTTCCAATCAATTGAATTTACCACAGGTGGACTCCAATCAAGTTGTAGAAACATCCCAAGGAGGATCAATGGAAACAGGATGCACCTGTGCTCAGTTTCTCATAGCTAAGGGTTTGAAAACTGTTTTTACTTTTAATACATTTGCAAAAATTCTAAACTGTTTTTACTTTGTCATAATGGGGTATTTTGTGTAGATTGCTGAGGATTTTTTTTTGTTTTTTTTTTGAATAAGGCTAAGTATCAAAATGTGGGGAAGGGGTCTGAATCATTTCTGAATGCACTGTATGCATCCATCTACACACAATACCCCATGATGACAAAGCGAAAAATAGATTTAGACATTTTAGCAAATGTATTAAAATAAAGACCCCTTATTTACATATGTATTCAGACCCGTTGCTACTGTATGAGACTAGAAATTGAGCTCAGGTGTATCCTGTTTCCATTGATCATCCTTGAGCTGTTTCTTCAACTTGATTGGAGTCGAATTCCATATTAATGCCCATGATTTTTGAATGAGACGTTCGACGAGCAGGTGTCCACATACTCTTGGTCATGTAGTGTGTGTGTGAATACAGCACGTTACTTTGATCTGTGGTAAAAAAAAAAAAAGATTGATATATATATATCAAACTCAGCAAAAAAAAGAAACGTCCTCTCACTATCAACTGTGCTTATTTTCGACAAACTTAACATGTGTAAATATTTGTATGAACATAACAAGGTTCAACAACTGAGACATAAACTGAACAATTCCACAGATATGTGACTAACAGAAATGGAGTAATGTGTCCCTGAACAAAGGGGGGGTCTAAATTAAAAGTAACAGTAAGTATCTGGTGTGGCCACCAGCTGCATTAAGTACTGCAGTGCATCTGAACTGCACCAGATTTGCCAGTTCCTGCTGTGAGATATTACCCCACTCTTCCATCAAGGCACCTGCAAGTTCAGACATTTCTGGGGGATTGGCCCTAGCCCTCACCCTCCGATCCAACAGGTGCCAGGTGTGCTCAATGGGATTGAGATCCGGGTTCTTCGCTGGCCATGGCAGAACACTGAAATTCTGAAAGCGTTTAACACTGAAATCACGCACAGAACGAGCAGTATGGCTGGTTGCGTTGTCATGCTGGAGTGTCATGTCAGGATGAGCCTGCAGGTAGGTAGGGTAGCACATGAGGGAGGAGGAGGTCTTCCCTGTAACCCACATCGTTGAGATTGCCTGCAATGACAACAAGCTCAGTCCGATGACGCTGTGACACACCGCCCCAGACACACCTCCATTCCACCTCCAAATCGATCCTTCTTCAGAGTATATGCCTCGGTGTAACGCTCATTCCTTCGACGATAAACGCGAATCCCACCATCACCCCTGGTGAGACAAAACCGCGACTCGTCAGTGAAGAGCACTTTTAGCCAGTCCTGTGTGGTCCAGCGACGGTGGGTTTGTGCCCATAGGAGACGTTGTTGCTGGTGATGTCTGGTGAGGACCTGCCTTACAACAGGCCTACAAGCCCCCAGTCCAGCCTCTCACAGCCTATTGCGGACAGTCTGAGCACTGATGGAGGGACTGTGCGTTCCTGGTGTAACTTGGGCAGTTGTTGTTGCCATCCTGTACCTGTCCTGCAGGTGTGATGTTTGGATGTACCGATCCTGTGCAGGTGTTGATCCACGTTGTCTGCCACTGCGAGGATGATCAGCTGTCCGTCGGGTCTCCCTGTAGCGCCGTCTTTAGGCGTCTCACAGTACGGACATTGCAATTTATTGCCCTGCCCATATCTGCAGTTCTCATGCCTCCTTGCAGCATGCAAGGCATGTTCAGGCAGGTGAGCAGGGACCCTGGGCATCTTTATTTTGGTGTTTTTCAGAGTCAGTAGAAAGGTCTTTTTAGTGTCCTAAGTTTTCATAACTTTGACCTTAATTGCCACCGTCTGTAAGCTGTTAGTGTCTTAACGTTCATCCCACAGGTGCATGTTCATAAATTGTTTATGGTTCATTGAACAAGCATGGGAAACAGTGTTTAAACCCTTTACAAAGAAGATCTGTGAAGTTATTTGGATTTAAAACATTTTTTTTGAAAGACCGGGTCCTGAAAAAGGGATGTTTCTCTGACTTTGCTGATAAGTATATCTTTCCTCAATAAAGAACTTACGACTGATGTGATTGTCCCACCTAGCTAGCTTAAGGTGAATGTTCTAGACCACACAGTTTAACTGAGAGGGACAGAATGTTGGAAAGCATTTCACGAGCCACACACTGTACTGAGTGGCAGAGGTGTGTTCAGTGGCAGTGTGAACTGTGCAGCCGATTGTTCTCAAATGAGAGCCGAGAAGGGGCTTGGTGTGAATTACAATGAGTCTTTTTGAAGTGTGGGTAATCTCATTTACATCCTGCACATAAAGAAAAATACGTGGCTCTCAATTAGAGGTTTGTCCAAGCCACAGTATCCAGGGTGTATTCTGAATTGAATGACTCACCACAGGGTTCTATGGCTAGAGACAGATTTCATTCTCTTGGTTGAGGAATATAGTCCACAGTTTGGCAGGATGCAAAAGCCATATGGCAAGAAAGACTTCTGTACTTAACTCGAGTAGTCAATGACACCACTGACCAAAAATATATAACTAGCTAAACAGACACTGTATGGACCTGCTTTAATGGGATTCCTTCCAGCTGTGGGTGGACATTTGCTCAACAGGACACTCTTTTTCTAGTTGTCTTATCACCTCTAAATCTTGTTGCCATGCGCACGGCGGGTGCTAGGAGTCCCTGTGCCCATCAAGCAGCGATCCGCTCTTGCCTCTGCTCCCACTTGGATTGAAAAAGAAAGCAGAAAGATAATTAGGTTGTGTGCCTCCAAGCCTGCTCCTGCTTCCAAGGTGCACACAGCCAAATCAATAATCCATCCGGTCCATGACTGGCCACTTGACCGCCTTGGGCTTTGCCAGAAGTCTAGGGGAAACAACAAGCAGAGAGACATACCCGTACAACAATACAGGTAGTGTCAGTGAGACTTTTTTTTACCCCTAAAAGGACCCAAGACTGAGGAGGGAACTTGGCATGTGGGTGGAAAGGGGGGCATGGTGTTTCAGGCCAGTCAGGGTAATGAATGGAGACTAAAATAAAACTAAGGAGGAGAAAGTGGGACGAGGGTTTCTGCATTAGTGAGAAACGAAGGCAGGAAGGGAAAATAGGACCTATTTTCTCTCTGCTCCTGGCCTGGGGATTCCAGTGGGATGTTTGCGCTATCTTTAGCCTGAATGGGGAGTGATCTAGTTAGATCTGGCGTTTTACAATGACAACTCAATACAGGCTACTTCTTTCTCATAACCAAAGTTTTACTATCCAACTCCATTCCCCTCGGCATCTAGGGATTTCTTGACACCTGGGAGCTAAAGTAAAACTTCTTGCATCTCGACTAGAGTGACTGGAATCACGCATCTTCCACAATTCTTGCAGTACCTTAAACATCTGTTGGTTTCCAATGTTTTTTTCTGACTTGGTTTTAAGTGACACAAACACAGCTGGGGCTAAAAAACCTTTGTTTGCGAGTTATAAAGCGTCAAAGCTCATGAGACCTGATTCATCCCGTCGAGACAGTATTCCAGCGTTGCACATATTGATGACGAATAGTCCTGCTAGAGTAAAGGAACTAATCTAAATGTCCCGTAGCAAAAAAAGGGATGGAATGACGAGGCTGAATTCATTGGGTTTATGTCTGACCTTTTCATGTGAGGATCCCACTGTACTACTGAGTAGTGTATGAGTTACTCGCCTTACTCTACCATTGTGATAGCCCCATGAGCAGAAGAGCGAATAACTAGAGTGAAGTCTAGCTTTCTTGACTCAATCTAGCAAAATCCGTGGCCTCCAACTGCTCTTAAACGCTAGTAAAACCAAATGCATGCTTTTCAACCGTTCGCTGCCTGCACCCGCACGCCTGATCACCACCCTGGATGGTTCCGACCTTGAATATGTGGACATCTGTAAGTACCTAGGTGTCTGGCTAGACTGTAAACTCTCCTTCCAGACTCATATCAAACATCTCCAATCGAAAATCAAATCAAGAGTCGGCTTTCTATTCCGCAACAAAGCCTCCTTCACTCACTGACTATCCTCGACTTCGGCGACGTCATCTACAAAATTGCTTCCAACACTCTACTCAGCAAACTGGATGCAGTTTATCACAGTGCCATCCGTTTTGTCACTAAAGCACCTTATACCACCCACCACTGCGACTTGTATGCTCTAGTCGGCTGGCCCTCGCTACATATTCGTCGCCAGACCCACTGGCTCCAGGTCATCTACAAGTCCATGCTAGGTAAAGCTCGGCCTTATCTCAGTTCACTGGTCACGATGGCAACACCCATCCGTAGCACGCGCTCCAGCAGGTGTATCTCACTGATCATCCCTAAAGCCAACACCTCATTTGGCTGCCTTTCGTACCAGTTCTCTGCTGCCTGTGACTGGAACGAATTGCGAAAATCGCTGAAGATGGAGACTTTTATCTCCCTCACCAACTTCAAACATCTGCTATCTGAGCAGCTAACTGATCGCTGCAGCTGTACATAGTCTATTGGTAAATAGCCCACCCATTTTTACCTACCTCATCCCCATACTGTTTTTATTTAGTTACTTTTCTGCTCTTTTGCACACCAATATCTCTACCTGTACATGACCATCTGATCATTTATCACTCGTGTTAATCTGCAAAATTTTAATTATTCGCCTACCTCATGCCTTTTGCACACTGTATATAGACTCCCCTTTTTTCTGTGTTATTGACTTGTTAATTGTTTACTCCATGTGTAACTCTGTTGTCTGTTCACACTGCTATGCTTTATCTTGGCCAGGTCGCAGTTGCAAATGAGAACTTGTTCTCAACTAGCCTACCTGGTTAAATAAAGGTGAAATAAATAAAAAACATGGTCTGTAGAACTGCACACACTGTGCTCCAGGGGAGGACTATGCAGTTAATTACTTTTCCACTTTATGCAGTGAGTAGGCAAGAAGAATGGCTATGTGGATCACTAATCTTTAATTAAGTTGATCAATCAAACTGTATAAGAGATGTATAGGCTAATCACATTGTGTTTTTTCCCCTTGAGCAAAAGTTAATCTACTTTGCTGGCAACACCATTACACAGCCATGATTCAACCGACTGACTAACTTATACACGTAATGACTAGGGCTTTAAATTAGGATTTGTGCTTTCAGGAAATATTCAGACCCCTTGGCTTTTTCCACATTTTTACATTACAGCCTGATTGTAAAAATGCTGATTTAAAAAATAAGGTTACATTTAAAAAAAATAAAATAATAATCCTATCTACACACAACCCCATAATGACCAAGTGACGACAGGTTTAGATTTTTTTGCAACTTTTTTTTATAACTTTATTTTCATAAGTATTCAGACCTTGTGCTAGGAGACTCAATTGAGTTCAGGTGTATCCTGTTTCCATTGATCATCCTTGATGTATCTAAAATTTGGAGTCCACTTATGCTACATTCAATTGATTGGATATGATTTGGAAAGGCACATACCTGTCTACATAAGGTCCCACAGTTGACAGTGAATGTCAGAGCAAAACCAAGCCATGAGGTCAAAGGAATTATCCGTAGTTCCAAGACAGGATTGTCGAGTTAGATTTGCAGAAGGCTACGAAAACATTTCTGCAGCACTGAAGGTCCCTAAGAACAGTGGCCTCCATCATTCTTAAATGGAAGAAGTTTGCAACCACCAAGCCAAACTGCGCAATTGGGGGAGAAGGGCCTTGGTCAAGGAGGTGGCCAAGAACCCGATAGTCACTCTGATAGAGCTTTTAGAGTTCCTCTATGGAGATGGGAGAACCTTCCAGAAGGACAATCATCTCTGAGGTACGCAACAATCAGGCCTTTATGGTAGGGCCAGGCAGAAGCCACTCCTCAGTAAAAGGCACTTGACAGCCCGCTTGTAGTTTGCCAAAAGGTGTCTAAAGGACTCTGACCGCGAGAAATAGTATTCTCGTCTGATGAAACAAGACTAAACTCTTTGGCCTGAATCTCAAGTGTCACTTCTGGGGGAAACCTGGCGCCATCCCCACGGTGAGGCATGGTGGTAGCAGCATCATACTGTGGGGATGTTTTTCAGAGGCAGGGACTGGGAGACTAGTCAGGGTTGGGGCAAAGATGAACAGAGCTAAGTACAGAGAGATTCTTGATGAAAGTCAGGTCCTGAGCAGGTTGAGGGCGAAGGTTCACCTTCCAACAGGGCAACAACCCTAAGCACACAGCCAAGTCTCTGAATATTCCTTGAGTGGCCCAGCCGGAGCCCGGACTTTAACTCGATCGAACATCTCTGGAGAGACCTGAAAATAGCTGTGCATTGTGAAAGGCTACCCAAAACGTTTGACCCAAGTTAAACAATTTAAAGGTGCTACCAAATACTAATTGAGTGTGTGTAAACTTCTGACCCACTGGGAATGTGATGAAATAAATAAAAGCTGAATTTTCTCTTTTTTTTCTGACATTTCACATTCTTGAAATAAAGTGGTGATCCTAACTGACCTAAAATTTAATTTTTACTAGGATTTAATGTCAGGAGTTGCGAAACTGAGTTTAAATGTATTTGGTTAAGGTGTCTGTAAACTTCTGACTTCAACTGTAAATGTGATATTTCTTCTTCTTTTAAATATACGTTTGCAAACATTTCTAAACCTGTTTCTGCTTTGTCATTATGGGGTTTTGTGTGTAGATTGATGGGTGGGGGAGGAAACAATTTAATACATTTTAGAATAAGGCTGTAATGTACCAATGTGAAATCAAGTTTCAGCAGTTCCTTAATCAGTTGGTGTGTGTTCTCCGATTTATGACCAGGCCCCAAAAAATTAACAGTTTATAGCCGCGGATATGCTCCCGTTCTTGGTGGTTGAGAATGGGGTGTTTCGGCACCTCAAGTGCCCGAGCAACTTTACAAATTTCGCCCGCTTTCACCCATTTCAGCAAAAGGGTAGTACCTGCTCTATATAAGCAAGCTAAATCTGAAGTCGATGAATTGGCCAATGCACTGTGTGTTGCGCTTACTTCAGATGGATGGACTTTTAGTGCTACAGAGAGCTACTTAGTGATAGCCCATCACATTACCCCGGAATGGGACATGAGAGAAGTACTATGCTACTGATGCCCCCTTTATGAAAGTCACACGTGCCATTTTTTGTCTAACGTTAAGTTCATTTACTCTAGCATGCCATATTCAGTTAAATGAGGCTAGCGAGGGGGCGCTAGAGAGTGTGCTATGGAGTAGACGTGCTTTGCTAGAGCTCCGCTCCATTTTGAAACAAATTAGTATATCTTAACCTCTCACGACCTATAACTTCAAACAAATATGACAAAGGGAAAAAGCACCAAAAAAGGAGCGCTAAACAAGATAATTTGAATGAGATAGACAACGAACCAATTTCAACGTCGCCAACCCACGAGGAGTTAGCTGAAGAGGCTAGCTTCCAAGAGTCCCCCACAGAGCCTACGCAAAGTGACATACTGGCTGCCATAAACTCACTAAGCAAGAAGGTGGACACAAGGTTGGCTGATATCTCAAAGAGTATTGGGACTTTGGCCGAAACTGAAGGCAACTCTGAAAAGGGTGCATGAGGTTGAGCAGACGACAGTCGCTCACGAGGCCAAGCTACAGGACATAGAGAAACAGTGCACAACGTTCAAAAATGACAAAACCCTGAAAGCCCGACTGGAAATGCTCGAGTCGCATTCAAGACGCCAGAACATCTGAATATGTGGCATCCAGGAGGACACTGAGAAAGGGAAACCCACTGAATTTGTCTCGGAGCTGATACCGGCCCTGCTGGGGAGTGAACACTTCAAAACGGCCATCCTGATCGACGTCGCACACAGATCTCAGGCAGCGAAGCCTGCCAAGGGCGGGCCACCAAGGCCATTCATTGTACGGCTGCACTATCCCCAGACCAGGGATCTCATTCTCAAGCTGGCTAGTCAAAAGTTCTCCCTTAACTAAAATGGAGCCAGGGTGTCTTTCTACCCAGATCTTACCTTGGAGGTGAGGAACCAACGGAAAGAGTATGATGAGGTACGCAACAAATGCAGGGCGGCCAACATCCGATATGGATTCCTCTTCCCAGCCCGGTTTAAGGTGACAGTCGAAGGATCAACACGTACGTTTGACAACCCAAAAGAGGCCGATCTGTTCTTGACAAGCAAGCTCCCTGGCTGAGGATACAGAACGGCTGTGTCGGCCGGCTAAATTACCAAATACAGGCCAGGAATGTGTTTTGGATTTCCGGCCTATGTCTTTTCGATTAGAAGATCAGAATTTGGGACTTATGATTGGTGAGATGTTGTGGCTAATATAGCATTGTTTGGCACATCATGTTTTAGCGCCACTCACCCCCTAATGTAAGTGTTAAGTGTTATTTAATATTAGCGTATATGCGGAGCATCTATAGACGACGAGTTAGTTCAAGCTGTATGTCTAGACACCCTAAGGTTTGTGTGTTAGCCAAGGAGTGCTTCGTTTGAGGAAGTCACTCAGTAAAGGGACAGGAGGGGGGATGGGGTCTGTGTTTTATGTTCACGTTTATTATTAGTACAGGTGGCATGACAAGCTCCCGCACGGCGGGACGTTTTTCTTCTGAGTTTTGTATGACAGCAACAATTTGCTCTAAAATAAGCAATGCCACATAGTGACAGAGCACAGGGTTGACCAGGTGGAATAAAGATAGTCAGCTGGAACTGTAATGGCTTAGGGCATGTGGTGAAACGAGCTAAGGTTTTTTTCTCATCTTAAATCACTGGGTGCTGACATAGTGTTTCTTCAAGAAACTCATATTAAACGCTCCGCTCAGACCAAGCTGTGAGTCGGCTGGATCGGTCAGATATACCAGTCTAACTTTGATGCAAAAGCGAGAGGGGTAGCAATCCTGATAAGGAAAAACATTCAGTTTGTTTACTCATCCTCGATTTCAGATCCTAATGGTCGGTATATTATTGTGGCTCGTACACTGAATTCGAAACCAGTAACCTTGGTCAATTTACATGGACCCAACTTCGATGATCCATTATTTTTTCAAAGGGTATTTAAGGACATACCAAATATCTCGGATACAAGTGTTATTGTTGGAGGGGACTTTAACTGTACGTTAGATCCTCTTTTAGATAAACAGCTATCAAGGTCACTTCAACAATCAAATGCCAGTGTCTGTCTAAATACATTGATGACAAACCTTAACATTGTCGATATTTGGAGACTGACGCACCCAACAGACAGGGATTACTCTTTCTTTTCATCAGTTCATAAATCATATTCCAGAATTGACTTTTTTGTTGGACTCAACTAATTTCAGCAGCTGAGTCGGTTACCTATCACCCTATTCTAATTACAGACCACTCTCCTGTTTCCATGGTGCTGAAACTCAACAATATGTCGACAGGTCGCGACCGTGGCGCTTAGACGCATACCTGCTGAAAGATGAGGCTTTTTGTCACTATTTGAAGGAGCAGATTGCCTTTTTCCTCTGAACTAATGACACAGGGGATGTTGACGACTCCACCCTTTGGGAATCTCTAAAGGCTGTGATTAGAGGTTACATTATTTCTTATACATCAGAGAGGAAGAAACGCGCCAATACTAAGCTGAGAGAAATTGAAAGAGTTAGGGGAACAGGAGAACGTTTTTAGGACGAATTCCTCGTATACAGTCCTTGAGAAGATCACAAAGTTAAAATATGAATACAATACCATCCTTTCGAAATGGGTGGGCTCTTTATTTGCTAGAACGCAACAAAGTTATTTTGAACTGGGTGACAAACCACAAATTATTAGCAAGACAGCTAAGGCATGTACAGGCATCTAGAGCTATTCACAAAATAAAAGACAAGAAGGGTAAAATAGTAACAGATCCGCAGGATATTAATAAATGATTTGCGCAGTTTTACTCAGAGCTATACCAATCAAAATGCGATGCTACTGATCCACAAACTATGGAACGCTTTCTCACTGAATGTCAACTTCCTAAACTAGACAGGGGGGCAGCTTCTGCACTCGATGCAGGGATAACTTTAGAGGAAATTAACACAGCGATAGCACAATTTCCAAACAGCAAGGCCCCTGGGCCCGATGGATATGTAATAGACTGGCGCAGTACTTCTTATAGAATTCTATCTCCACTTATGTTGCAAATGTTTAAACAATCCAAAGAAAATGCCAAACTCCCGCAAACACTGTATGAGGCTACAATAGCACTGATCTTGAAAAAAGATAGAGATTCCATGGAGATGTTGTCTTATCTAAAGGGTCGGTCTCTAGACTGTATGATGTGCTACAGGCCCACATAGAGGTATCCACAGACACCATTAAAAGGGCTTGGGAACAAGAACTTGGGTCAGAAATCTCAGATGAGGACTGGGTAGAAACTCTCAGGAATATAATCCACAGTTCAGTGAATGCCAGACGCAACCTTGTACAGTTTAAGGTGATACACAGGTTACATTACTCAAAAGTAAAACTGCATAAAATATTCCCGGACACCTCACCACTGTGTGAGAGGTGGATGAGGGGACGTTGACCCACTTATTCTGGACATGTCCTAAATTACATGTTTACTGGGCTCTCATTTTTGATTACTTATCTAGAGCCTTTGATAGAGTTCTAGCCCCAGACCCATTGACCGCTCTGTTTGGTACAGTTGATGGGAATAACCACGAAGGGAAAGCTGTCTCTCTTTGTACTCTATTAGCCAAAAGGCTCATATTGCAATTTTGGAAATTGGAGACTACCTACCTTTTGAAATGTGGTTACGGGATTTAGGGAATGTAATACATATGGAAAAGATTCGATACAATACCTCCAATAGAAGTCCAATGTTTTACAAAATATGCTTCATAACCGGGTTGACGATCTGCTGCTACTCTGTGCTGTACTCCACTCAATATTTATTTTTGGCTTAACTACACTGCTTGTAATGATTATATGCTGTCTTCTTATACATGTACCACCTAATAGGATTTAGTTTTATTTTGTGTATGTGTGAGTTAAGTTTTGTTTTGTCCTCTAAATTGGCCATCCCATTCAACACTACAATAAATGTCATTGTTAGTATTGCTGTCTTTATTTGATTTTTTTATTGTAAAATAATAAACATATTATAAATATAATTAAAATGTTAAAAAATTAGCTAGCGATGGCAGTTGTGGAGACTGGCACTTATGGTAGCTGGGACATAAATGATATGCTCTGTTGAAGTTTGTAAGAGGAGCCGTTATCTGTCAGGTTGTTTGCCATTGTATAAGCAAACAAAGCTTGTCTGGGGATGTTGGAGGTTATGGTGACGAACATGTTCAGAATACCTTTTGAATTCTTCTCAGTCTTTGACCAAACTACTTCAATACATGCACCTTGGACCAATCAATGCCCACAACGGTTATCATGGCAACTGTTAACAACCTACAACACTTTCCCTGCAGCCTGTATTTTTAATGGAGATGTTGTCCGTGTTCCCATCCAATGAGGCCAGCGGGTGTGCCCTGTCCAGAGTGCTGCCAGGCTGGCTGCTTGTGACGGTACCTCTGGGATTAATCCCACAGGGAGGGAAATGTCAGCAGATCGCTGGTAGTTGATTGGGGGTTGGCGAGACAGAGGGTTTAATTGTGGTACACTGTGCTCCAGTCCTCAGCTATATCTGATGGCATACTGACTGTGACGTTAAACATACAAGATGTTAAAAATATAAATCCATTGAATTCCCAGGGTTGACTGAGCCAGGAATGTATTGTTTCCATAAATCTGAAATTGAGCCCTTTTAAGTGTAATGGCCGTATTTTCATTTGATCCTATTGCTTTTTCTTTGGCGTGTGATGAGATCAACAGATCAGCTTTGTAAAAACGGTGGTATTTCTGGCTATTACAATGTCCAATGATTTGTTGTTGGATACACTTCTCGTTGGGTTTGCTTCCTTTCCCAGCTTAAGGGTCACTGGTCAAGTGATCATTCTCATTCTTTAACCATCTCTAAATGCTCTGTGTGGGTTCTGGTCGTCAACCCACATGTGAAGCTTACATTTATCTCTGAAAAATATTGATTTAATCTGATTGCTTTTGTCTTACAGGAGCGAAATGCAGAGAATGCCATTGAAGCGCTCAAAGAGTATGAGCCGGAGATGGGAAAGGTGTACCGGCAGGACAGGAAGAGTGTGCAGAGGATCAAGTCCAAGGACCTTGTACCAGGGGACATCGTGGAGGTGGCCGGTAAGATGCTTAGAGCGTTGGGCCAGTAACTGGAAGGTTGCTGGTTTGAATCTCCGAGCTGACAAGGTAAAATTCTGTCTTTCTGCCCCTGAGCAAGGCCGTTAACCCACTGTTCCCCAGGCGCCGAAGACGTGGATGTCGAATTATGGCAGCCTCCCGCACCTCTGATTCAGAGGGTTTGGGTTAAATCGAAGACACATTTCAGTTGAAGGCATTCCGTTGTGCAACTGATTAGGTATCTCCCTTTCCAATACACTGAGCATCCGGCCCACCAGCCGATTTTAGGTGGGGTGGTGTTGTAGTATTTTTAGGTTTAAGTAAACACTCCAGGCCAGACTTAAACAACAACTCGAGCCTAAACGTTTGCCCACCCCTGCTCCATCCCAGTGATGCATGTCTGCTACTTTGATGACCCAGTGTTGTGTGATCACAGAATATTGTTTGAGTGCAGGTGTCAGTTTATTAGAGATGTGTATCTTTCCCTTTAAAGACGATTCAATACGTATCTAGATACAGGGATGATACGTTTTTAGTTTGGTTAGAGTATTAATTGATACGATTTAATGCAGTAACATTTGTTGCATAAACATTAATTTTCCATTCTAAATTCAGATCTACTGCTGTTAAGCTCGTGAACTGGGTGCCCTCTGAGCTGGGCGATATGGCCAAAATATTATATCATGGTATTTATAAAAATAAAAAGATGGTATTTTTAGTTTTTTAATATTTAATGTTCTACATTTGCTTTGTGTAGTGAGTGATCCAATATATATATATATGTGTGTGTGTGTGTGTGTGTGTATATATGTATGTGTATATATGTGTATATATATATATATATATATATATGTGATTTCAATGAGTCTTTTTCCATTCTTGTTGTTTTATGCTGTTCAATTCAACTTCAACCAAAACAAATTTCAGCACTTTTATAATTTCTGCATTTCCTGCACTCAATTGCAGTGGTGGAAAAAGTACCCAACCGTCATACTTGAGTCAAGTAAAGATACATTAAAAAAGAATGACTCAAGTAAAAGTCATTAAGTAAAAGTCTAAATGTATTTGGTTTTAAATATACTTAAGTATCAAAAGTATAAATCGTTTCAAATTCCTTTTATTAAGGTAAGAAACCATTTGGGACCATTTTATGTATTTTTTTTATGTTAATTTACTGATAGCCAGGGGCATCTCCAACACTCAGACATAATTTACAAACAAAGCATTTGTTTTTGAGTCCTCCAGATCAGAGGCAGTAGATGACCAGGGATGTTCTCTTGATAAGTGCATGAATTGGACCATTTTCCTGTCCTGCGAATTAAAATGCCAGGGAGGAGTTATTGTGACAGGGTAGGAACTAAAGTGTTGATACGCGTTTCCTAGGGGACCCTAACTTTGCATGTTTTCTCTTAGCTACTTCATGTAGCTAACATATTCTTGCTTTGCATATTCCTCTTTGATTTAGAAGATACTGTTGCACAAACAGGATGCTGATTTTAGGTCCACACCATCACTGGTATTATCAGGCTGTATTAGCTAGCTACTTTTGCTCTTACTCAGTACATGTATTAGCTAGCTATAGCATTAGCGGCTAACAATTAGTCTCAAGATTTATAGCAACTTTCTAAGAAAATAAACTAGATGTTTGCTGATGTAAGAAACACAAACTTAGTGTAATTATAGAACGCTAGTGGATTTATATTAAGATGCAAAGTGAAAACAGCATTGTCATCAACATTGTTGCATGTGCTACATTGACCATGCAGACTGACGTGTCTGAAGTGAAGTGCGTCCTGGTTGAGGGAATGTCAAATGCGCTATTTGAGTGACATGGGGCGTGGCTAGGTCTGTGTGGAAAGTGGCACGGAGAGATGTGACTCAAAGTAGCAAAGTAAACTATAAAGAATGACATTACACATGGCGTATCACATTTAACAAACCAAACATACAAATACCGTTATAGAAGGTAAAGTAAAAACCCAAACCGGTCCCTGCATCAATATTTGTATATCATAAAATACGGTATACCGCCCAGCCCTACTCTGAGACCCGTGTGTGTAAATTATGTATGTCTATGGTGTATGTACAGTAGTAGCCAAAAGTTTTGAGAATGACACAAATATTAATTTAAGGTCTGCTGCCTCAGTGTCTTCAGATATTTTTGTCAGATGTTACTATGGAATACTGAAGCATTTCATAAGTGTCAAGGCTTTTATTTACATGAAGTTGATGCAAAGAGTCAATATTTGCAGTGTTGACCCTTCCTCTGCAATCCACCCTGGCATGCTGTCAATTAACTTCTGGGCCACTTGTCCCGAAGCCACTCCTGCATTGTCTTGGCTGTGTGCTTAGGGTTGTTGTCCTGTTGGAAGGTGAACCTTCACCCCAGTCTGAGGTCCTGAGCCCTCTGGAGCAGGTTTTCATCATGGATCTCTTTGTACTTTGCTCGGTTCATCTTTGCCTCAATATTAACTAGTCTCCTAGGCCCTGCCTCTGAAAAACATCCCCACAGCATGATGCTGCGACCACCATGCTTCACCATAGGGATGGTGTCAGGTTTCCTCCAGATGTAACGCTTGGCATTCATGCCAAAGAGTTCATTAGACCAGAGAATCTTGTTTCTCATGGCCTAGGGGTCCTTTTAGGTGCCTGTTCATTTTACTAATAAAGCCTAATATCATGTAAGCCGTTGTAGAATTGAATGCTGAAGGAGCTGCGCAGTTGTGCAAGATCAGGAACAGGCCACCTACCTCGTGTTGGTCAGTGTGCGAAGCTGGGCACAGTACGCAGTTTGACTAAGCTAATGCCGGGGGTTGTTCGGGATACAAAATTGCTTGTAGATCAATGACTGTCAACCCAGTTACATGCTGTTCGACATTAACGGAGAGGACGCATCAGTTACAAAAGATTAGAGGTGTTTTCATAAAGAATTTAATGTAAGCAGCAAAAAAATGTGGACCGGTGCATGACCCGCGGAACGATGCACTTGTATCTTACACATCGGTACCAGATTCAAATGTTTATCAGTGAATCGTTACATCCCTGTCGTTTTTATAGGTGTGTTTCATATGCATGTTCTTTTTTTTTTTTTGTGCACATCCATGTTCCTTCATGTAAGAAGAACGATCATAGCTTTGTTGCACCTCATCTCTGCTCTCCCCAGTCCCCTGTCACGCTAAACCAGGAGAGAGAACACCGCCTGACATTTGCTCTGCTAATTGATTTACAGAAACTTTCACTGCCATTGATGCACCCCCACAATATTTGATCTTGGCTGGTGAATGTTGTTTCAAAGGCTGGTTTAGACAACTTAGATGAGCCATACCTTCTATAGAGTTGGACCGTTCATTGGAATTAAGTTGAAATGTCAGTCCTGAGTTGAACCCTTTTTTGTTTGCTTCATCACTGCAATGCTCTACACTTGTCAGACTCCCCCCAACAATGAATCCTCTCAATGTAAAACTGGCAACTATTCAGCCCGCTCTGTCTGCCCTTCTCTCTCATATGGAATGGCGCTGTTGTAAAATCTACCTGTACAGTCACCTGGCTACAGTGGGACAGGTAGGCTCTGCTAAAAGGGCAAGTAATTTGCAATAGCAGGCTCTCATCAATAGTGTTTGAGATGTAGATGAGTCTCTCACCCAACTCATACATCCGTTCTGCTTAACACTGCTCATCTCCCTGACCAATACAATAGTGGCACCAGGTGAGTGGAGTTGCCTGTTACATAAGACCTTGAGAGCTGTAAACGGATTGAGGGTCATATGAAATGAGTCTCTGTGTGGGTGGGGGGTGATTTCTAGGACATGGGGATTGCATATTGGATTAGAATAGGGTTACAGTGAAACCAGAATACTGTGGCCTCAAACTCCATGTCCCCTCAGGCTCTTGGCATCCACAACTCTTTCCCACGACTTACTTCCTCTTGTCATCCGGACCCAGCCTCCTCAGATTGGCTTTTCAGCTTCAACCAATTCATGGCCTGTCCCCTTTTACTCTCCTTGTCTTGTTCTCTCTGTCACCCAGCTTCCTAGAAAATTAATTTTCTTTCTCTCTGCTTCAAAGGAAAGGTTGGAGGTGGTTGAGGGGGTTTGCCTATTACTTAAGATGGCTGCCTTTTCCCACTCCTGCCACTGCACTCAGGAAGTCAAATGAAGGGCTTTAGTTAACCCCTCACACTGCAATTCCAGAGTAACAAGAGTAACTACATACCAGTAAGGCAGAATATGTGGATGTTTGTGCGGTGAATAAGGAAAGGAGTTGATGCATGATATGAATGCTATGCCGCTAAGTAGCATCTGTGTTATATCCTGGCCCAGAGTCCCTAGAGCTGCCAAAGAGGAATCTTAAGTCTTGTCAAGAGTAAGGGTTTAAACAGAGTTCTGCAGTGTGTGTACATCGGTGACCGTTTGTTATCTCGTGAATATCCTACCTTTTGGCTTCATCTAAGCAGAGCGCACAATGTTCAGTCCTTCCCCCCCCCTGAAGAGTGAGTCAGAGCTGACAGGCTGGGCTGGAGCTGCTGTCTCCACCTTTCTGGAGCCCAGTGACATTGGAGGTCTACCGGCAAGATGATACCATCTACCTACCTTCCACTTCCTTCCACTTACTGTACATTTTAATTCATTTGTTTACTTGTCAAAGACCACGCACAGTTTTGTTTGCAGTCTACACCGAAATGTTTAGTCAATCTCTTACACACTGATTTGCTGCTCATCTGGAAACACTCAAGCCAATCGGTGCTGTCATGTCAAATCCAAAACGCTACACCTGCCTTCCTTTAGACTGCATCAATAATCTGGTATCTCCCCACTGTTAAACCATAGTAAACACGTTTTCCATGACTCAGTGGTTTTTATGTAAGTTTCTTAAAATAGTCTGTCCCCAAGTTTTTGTCCCCAAAAAATCTGTCAGCAATGGTATTGGCTGCCTCCAGGTGTCCTTTTGGGGTCATACCAGACTGCAACCACCATGGGGTCAGGGGTCTTTCTCTTCCTCTGAGGTTGTGGAAGGGGGGGGTTAGGGAGATGGGTTGGCAACAGCTTGCTACCGACCCCCTCAGGTACTAAAAACACAGTGATGTTAACGTGGTTGGAGAGAATGACCTGAACATGAGCTGTGGCGCGTGCCAGAAACCTTAGTGCCTTCATCACCTCCTCAGCTGTGGCTTTCATTTGAACCACCTGCCTTCAACCCCCCCGAGTGGGAGAGTGCAACCATGCATTCACACGGGACAGACGTGAGGAGGAACGAGAGCGGGAGCCTGGGCTAAGCATCTGTCAAGACTAGGTTTAGCTTAGTGTTGCTGCTTACAGTGGCATTCTCAGGCACTCTGCAAAAGGTTGCTTTCTATATATATATTCCCTCCTTCTCCTCCCTCATTTTTCTATTCACCCACAGTTGGCTATGAGTAACAGGGATTCTGTGTTGTAAAACGTTGGAACATCGGCAGTAATTCATCTTTCACCACCTCTCCTCCCAATACATTTTTTTCTTCCAACTGAGCTGACCACCATCACCTCCCACCTTGCCATGGCAATAACCCTGACCCCTTGGAGCAACAACATCCTGTATATAGGAGTCAAACAAGAATGGCCTTTCTCTTGGTCTCTGTGTGGCTGGCTCACTTTGGTCTGCATGTGTGACCCAGTTTTGTTATGTGTGTGAGTTGGACCACCGCAGGCTCTGGCTTTGTGGTCTTGTTGCCTTCTACAACATACCACCACCATGGCAGTGCTGGCAAGGTGGTCCAAGGGGCATAGACAGGATCTAATGTTTACAAAGGGCACAATTTGATCAGATAAATCATTAGCGAACTTTCCTTGCAATTTCCTTTCATGTGTTTAGGCTTTTGTCCTTAAGCGATCTGTTTAACTCTACCCCATCTGTCTTTCCCTCTTCTCATTCTCAGCTGGCTCTCTTCATCCTCCCTTTTCTCTTTTTCCTTTTTTCTTCATTACACAACCGACACTAAGGGGCTGTCTGATTTTATTAGGTCATGGATGTAAGTTAACACAGCATGCTGTGTATCTCCAGCTCTTTGTTTTATGTACCTTGGGTTTAATGATGGCTCTTTTCTCTTTCCATTCATGAGAACAGCAGGTGGTTCCCTAGGGACTTTGACTGCTTGAAACGACCTGGAAACTTTGTGTCTACGTGCAACCTCGCCAAAGAGCTGTAGGTGCTAAATCAAACCTCCCTGGCCACTGAGGAGTCATGGGGTTGCGAGTGGTGGTGCCACTACTCTCCTTAAGTAGGCGGTAATAGGCTACACGAGGAGTCGGCAACCTGTCTCATGTGAAATGGCTGTTTATCTTACCATTTCTACCGATCTGCATGCCAGTTCTGATTTTCATATGCACATTTTCATTAAACGGTTTCATTTCATTTATAATAACGTCTTCATATCTCAATTGTTGTCATGTGGTTAATTACAATTCTTTCCAAATCTAAATGAAAATTATACTTTTTAGGTTTGTATCTTCTATTGCCAAGTATGTAAAAATGGCCTACATAAAGCCAACAAATAAAAACATTGCAGCCTGCAGGTAGAAAATATCCTATAAATCACATTGGCTACACATGGCCTGTCTGCATGGAACTTGAAACATTGTATCAACTTTTAACTTGGGTCAGGCCTGAAGCTTGCACTAGTGAACTTGCAGCATTGTATAACATATTCTGGGCCTTCACTTTCCCTCACCATTGAGCTCAGGACAGACACAGCTGTAGGCTATTTGCGCACGGGATAAGAAGCTTGGGTAGAAGCTCACTGGCGCTTATTACCGGCACCTCAAATGTTCTGCTTGAGCGCCTGTTCCTCTTTATAGAATATTAGCTTCAGTATTGTGGAGCTCCTGCACCTAAATACAAACAGTACCAGCACCCAAAATGAGTACTGTTACCTATTTCAGTCCATGTCAAGCACTGATAAGAAGAAATCAGGTAGGCCTATTTTATGATGTTTCCACTGGGCCAGAGCATGACATTTTTCCCTTTCACACTGAGTGGTTATCGAAAGGGAGAGAGCTGGGAAGATTTTTCAGATACAGTGATGAACTATTTTAATTCTCAATGGATGTAAAAACAGACTTTGTTTGCTTGCTGTTCGAGGTGAAGAAAAAATTACTTTGAGACGCTCCCCAAATGGGCACATTTATATGCCTACATTTCTGCACAGGCCAGGTAGGCTATAGGCCTACTTCTATGCGTGCGGGTCTTTACTCAGTATTAGCAGGAGCAAAGTAACAAACATTGTAGATGAGAAATTATAGGAATTAATGGTGAATGTACTACTGGTGATATATGTAATGATGAATTGATATACACTAAGAATCCAACGCAAATAATTCACTCAATGAAGTTATGAAACAAGGAATGTGCTCAAATTGTTGGGAGAGGGTGCATATTCTACAGAGATAAGTACAATTTGCATCTGGGCACATGGTCATTTTGACTTCTGCAATGGCCATGCAGCATTTACAGTGATATGGCCTCAGCAGAAGTCAGGGCATTCATACTTCTTGCGCATCACAGAGCAGTGCAGAGTTGTTGTCAAGGAAGTGCGCTTGTGTTTTATACAGGATGTACTGCCCCCACCTACCATCAACAAATCAAAAATGCTGAGCTATACAGAGCCCTCCGCGTTGTTAAATTTGGGAGGCACTTGGTGATGCATAGGTTTGATTTGGACTCTGCATGCCTCTGGAGGCTCCGCAACTGCATCACAACCTCCATATGGTGCCTCCAACCACATTTTCAGATCAAGCATAAATGGGCTTTTAGTCTAGGGTGCCCAATGGATGAGTTCACTGAGGTGTGCATGCATATGGTACCAGTCAAAAGTTTGGACACCTTCTCATTCCAGGGATTGTCTTTATTTTTACTATTTTCTACATTGTAGAATAATAGTGAAGGCATCAAAACTATGAAATAACACACATGGAATCATGTAGTAACCAATAAAGTACTAAACTAATCAAAATATTTGATAGATTCTTCAAAGCAGCCACTCTTCGCCTAGATGACAGCTTTGCACACTCTTGGCATTCTCTCAACCAGCTTCATGAGGAATGCTTTTCCAACAGTCTTGAAGGAGTTCCCACGTATGCTGAGCGCTTGTTGGCTCCTTTTCCTTCACTCTGCATTCCAACTCATCCCAAACAATCTCAATTGGGTTGAGGTCGGGTGATTTGTGGAGGCCAGGTCATCTGATGCAGCACTCATCACTCTCCTTGGTTAAATAGCCCTCACACAGCCTGGATGTGTGTTTTGGGTCATTGTCCTGTTAGAAAAACAAATAACATACCCACTAAGCGCAAACTAGATGGGATGGCGTATCGCTGCAAAATGCTATGGTAGCCGTGCTGGTTAAGTGTGCCTTGAATTCTAAATAAATCACTGTCACCAGCAAAGCAAAGCACCCCCACACTCCTCTGCGTAACAAAGACACGGAGGTTGGAACAAAAAATCTCACATTTAGACTCCAGACCAAAGGACAGATTTCCATTGCTCGTGTTTCTTGGCCCAAGCAAGTCTCTTATTATTGGTGTCCTTTTAGTAGTGGTTTCTTTGCAGCAAATTGACAATGAAAGCCTGATTTCACGCAGTCTGCTCTGAACAGTTGATGTTGAGGTGTTTGTTACTTGAACTCTGAAGCCTTTTTTTTGGGCTGCCATCTCAGGTGCAGTTATCTCAAATTAACTTATCCTCTGCAGAAGAGGTAACTCTGGGTCTTCCTTTCTTGTGGCTGTCCTCATGAGAGCCAAAGCGCTTATAGTTTTTGCGACTGCACTTGAAGAAACGTTCAACGTTCTTAAAAAGTTCCGTATTGACTGACCTTCATGTCTTGAAGTAATAATGGACTGTCGTTTCTCTTAGCTTATTTGAGCTATTTTTGACATAATATGGACTTGGTCTTTTACCAAATAGGGCTATCTTCTGTATCCCACCCGTATCTTGTCACAACAACTAATTGGCTCAAACGCATTAAGAAGGAAAGAAATTCCACCAAATAACTTTTTTAACAAAGCATACCTGTTAATTGAAATGCATTCCAGGTGACTACCTCATGAAGCTGGTTGAGAGAATGCCAATAGTGTGCAAAGCTGTCATCAAGACAGTGTGGCTACTTTGAAGAATCTCACATTTGTATTTTAACACTTTTTTTGCTTACTTTTTTGGTTACTAGATTCCATACGTGTTTATTTCATAGTTTTGATGTCTTCACTACTCTACAAGGTAGAAAATAGTTTACAAAAATAAATACCCTTGAATGAGTTGGTGTCCCGACTTTTGACTGTTACTGCTCGACTAAAACAGCCTAATAAACAAACAATGACCAGTCGACTAATTGGGGTCAGCCCTAGACTAATGGCACGAATAGGGCTGTGTCTTTCCTCAATAACTGTTTATCTATGGAGTTATTCATAAATGCCCTTCATTTCTTTCATTGAGCTTTGGTTTTTGGATTCACCATTGATAGCAACGATCCTGTCAAAGACATGCTGTTAGGCTACTTGATGATCAACTTGTCAAATGAAGACCTATTCTTACAAGTGCTCTGCTCTCATTGTATTCAAAAGTAGGTTACCCTACTCCATGACCCTTTTGTGTATTGGGAACGTCGTTCGCTATTAGCTAGTTTTGTTTAGGGGCACTTTGACTGACTTCATAAATTAGTCCACAGGGGGCTTGGGAAAACTTTTGTCATTGTATTTCTTCTTTTGATCTACCCTCATCTCGCTCCCTCCTTTCTCTCCTACCAATTCATCCTTCAATCTCCCATCGATTTTATCTGCACTGAACAAAAATATAAATGCAACATGTGTTTGTTTCCTGAGCTGAAATAAAAGATCCCAGAAATGTTTCCGTATACACAAGTTATTTCTCAAAAGATTTGTGCACATTTGTTTACATCCCTGTTAGGGAGCATTTCCCCCATGCCAAGACAATTCATCCACCTGACAGGTGTGGCATATCAAGAAGCTGATTAAATGCATGATCATTACACAGGTGCACTTTGTGCTGGGGACGAAAGGCCACTAAAATGTGCAGTTGTCACACAACACAATGCCACAGATGTCTCAAGTTGAGTGTGCAATTGACATGCTGACTGCAGGAATGTCCACCAGAGCTGTTGCTAGAGGATTTAATGTTTAATTTCTCTACCAATTAGCAACCTCCAATGTTTTAGAGCAGCATTTCCCAAACTTGCTCCTAGGGACCCCAAGGGTGCACGTTTTGTTTTTTTGTGCTAGCACAACACAGCTGTTTCAAATAAGGGTATTCCACAGGCCACAATCAACAGCCTGGTCAACTCCGTGAAGGAGATGTCGCACTGCATGAGGCAAATGGTGGTCACACCAAATACTGACTGGTTGTCTGATCCACACCCCTACCTTCTTTTAAGGGATCTTTGACCAACCGATGCATATGTATTCCCAGACATGTCAAATCTATAGATTAGGGCCTAATTTACTTTTTCAATTGACTGATTTCCTTATGAACCGTAACGTTGTAAGATCTTTGAAGTTGCTGCATGTTGTGTATTATTTTTGTTCAGTATAGTTTGAAGCCTGGCGGGTGGCAATGAAGTTTTGACAGCCACCTAGGATGAAGATGATAGCGCTCCATTCAAAACTTTACAGCTGAAGTTTGTACATTTTAAGGCTGGGGTTTTATCAGAATGTTTATAGGGATAAACTAGAAATAGGTAGCTGCTCTTCAAGTGTTTTATGTACTCCCTAGCCTCTTGTCCCTATGGTGGCGCTATAGTGAGTTTCTTGTGTATAAAGACAGTTCTGGCTAGGTGGCCTCCCCTGTTCCATGAAGGCCATAGCAGAGACTCTTGCCCAGCAGTGTTCACATCTAAACCCCCCACTACTGCACTGTAGAACTGATCAAAATAGTTTTCCCATTTTTGGATATGCCTTTTGCAGGTCTCATGCAATTCGCCTGTCTCTCTCCCCCCTCCTCCTAGCACTGAGGAGGGCCAAGGGTCTGTTTACATGTCTGTCAAAACTCTGTCCTCTGGAGAAGGAATTTGTCAGGGGCTCTTGTTTGTACAGTAAGCCTTTTTTGTTGGCTGTCTATATAAAGTAGTTTATATTCTGTAAAATTACATCAAAAGAACAAGCCCTTTTTAAATTCTGCTTTCTTAATCAACCTGCCTGAAGCAATTTATCAATATAATTTGGAATTCCTGTGTTCTTTCAGGCCGACAGTAGGATACGGTGATACCCTCTCAGCCATAGCTAATAAATGTGAAGAGCCTTTAATGAGCTCTTGTGACTGTCCCATTCAGTGGTGTGACGAGTATTTTGGAATTTAAGTTTGACTTTTGTTTTACTGGCAATTACCAAAGCCCTGTGAATGGAAAGAATGACCTACCTTTTATTTTTGTCCCGCGCACTAGTTCAATGGAACATGAATATTGTTTTACATATCATTTTCTCTCTGCTGTTATCCAGTTTTATTTTTCACGAGCCTACATTCTGCACATTTGAGTGAGCCAGTGTGTGTGTGTGTGTGTGTGTGTGTCTGGAGAGTTGGACATGCCCTGTGAACAGCATTAGTTTTGACCCTCTGGCTCATGAAGGAACTAATTGAGTTTGATAAAGCTGTTCTGTCTTCAGAGGTTTGGACAGCATATTTCACTAACATTTTGAACATCTCGTGACTCAGTTATGCCTTCAAAATGCCCCATCCTCATGCACCTTATGCCTAATTTGTTTAGATGTGTTAAATGTGCTTAATCTGTGAACTACAGGTTAGAATGTAGTTCATTTACTGATGTTATCCTCCTTCAGTATAATCCACTCAACTCAGACCTGCTCTAGTTGTACTTAAAGGAAATGTTCACCCATGTTGAATGTTATATTGTTTTTGTGCGTCTGTGTGATCTATCGATTCCCTGGGTCATTTCATGGTTTAATGTGTATCTGAGTTATTGGCGTTCAAGCAGGCAGGACGCCGGCCAGTATGACGTAGCACTGTGATAAAGTCGCTGTCACTACACAAAGTTTAATAGGAATACGACTTTTAGATGGCAAAACGTCTGTCATACATCTCAGATTTCAATGCAGGCAGGATGTCATAACTTGGAAGGGTGTCTTCTCTCGAATGAGCCATTGATCATATTTTTGCGATATTCCTAACCTCGTTAAATTAAATTACACATTTCTCGGAGGGTCAAGCACATTTTTCATATTTGTCTGCCTCGTTGGTCCTGGGTGCATTGCAGTTGCCAGAGATATTATAGAAAGGAGATAGGAATCCAATGGATGAAGAAACGTACAACTCACCCACCTAGCAGACTGTCGACCAATCGGGTTCACGTTGTCATTCTGCGTCACGCGGTTGCTAAGCCATCGTCACGCAATCCCTTCTCAAAGTCAATGTAAATGTCGAAACGTGCCTGTTTTTCTAGAAATTGGGTAATGTCAGGATTCCAAAGCTATACGATAATCCAGATAGCAAGTACATTTTCTCACGCCTTGGAAAAGATTTGCAATGTTGTGCTCCTTGTTGACGCTCAAAATGCACTGTGCGGCCCTTTTTTTGTGTGACTAGCATGGGCAACGTTTCCCATCTCAAGTATATCTGCTGTTGCGAATATCAGACTCCACTCTTTTAGGCAAATCATCTGCAGGTTGAACATGGTGAGATTGTAGACTCCTAAATTGATAGTGCAGTTTGTTTTGGTGATTTTTATCTATCTACTTTATATTCTGATATTGCCTTATGTATTATTGTGTGTTGCTTCGTTTGCTTGCTAGCACATATTGCATTGCTTTTTGTAGTCGCAAGAGATGTCACAACTATTTTCCATGTTGCTACCAACTTTATTATAATGCCAAAATGATACATTTGTTCACAGAAGTTATCGTTTTCACATAAGTGTTATTTAACCATGTAAATTAAAAGAAATGTGTGTTTTGGGGTGTATTTTTCCTTTAATGGTCTCCCTCCATGTTTGTTTTTCTCCACAGTTGGCGATAAAGTTCCTGCAGATATTCGACTCACCTCCATCAAATCCACAACCCTGAGGGTGGACCAGTCCATTCTGACAGGTGAGATCTAGGCTTTGGCCTTGTTTCTTATTAGTCACTGTATTTCTCATGTTATGCATGATACACTACATGACAGTATGTGGACACCTGTTTGTCGAACATCTCATTCCAGAATGATGGGCATTAATATGGAGTTGGTCCCCCTTTGCTGCTATAACAGCCTAAACTCTACTGGGAATGCATTTCACTAGATGCTGTAACATTGCTGCAGTTACTTGCTTACATTCAGCTGCAAGAGTGTTAGTGAGGTCTGGCACTGATATTGGGCGTTTAGGCCTGGCTCGCAGTTGGCGTTCCAATTCATCCCAAAGGTGTAATATGAGGTTGTGGTCAGGGCTCTGTGCAGGCCAATCAAGTTCTTCTATACTGATTTCAACAAACCATTTCTTTATGGACCTCACTTTGTGCACAGGGGCATTGGCATTCTGAAACCGGAAAGGCCTTCCCCAAACTGTTGCCACAAAGTTGGAAACACAGAATTGTCTAGAATGTCATTGTATGCTGTAGTGCTAAGATATCCCTTCACTGGAACTAAGTGGCCTAGACCAAACCATGAAAAACAGCCCCAGACCATTATTCTTCCTCCACCAAGCTTTACAGTTGGCACTATGCATGCCACTTCGCGGCTGAGCCGTTGTTGCTCCTAGACGTTTCCACTTTACAATAACAGCACTTTGTTTTGACGGTACCACGTTGAATGTCACAACTCTTCAGTAAGGCCATTCTCCTGACAATGTTTGTCTATGGAGATTGCTCTGTGCTCAATGTTATACACCTGTCAACAATGGTATGGCTGAAATACCCGAATCCACTAATTGGAAAGGGTGTCCTCTAGAGGTCGACTGATTAATCGGAATGGACGATTTAATTAGGGCCGATTTTCAAGTTTTCATAACAATCGGAAATCGGTATGTTTTGACGCGATGAGGATTTTTTTAAATATATTTTTTATTACAACTTTATTTAAATGGGCAAGTCAGTTAAACTGTTGCGTCGAGCAATCCCGTATCCGGGAGCGTAATTATAGCCTCAAGCTCATTACCATAACGCAATGTTAACTATTCATGAAAATCGCAAATGAAATAAATATATTGGCTCACAAGCTTAGCCTTTTGTTAACAACACTGTCATCTCAGATTTTCAAAATATACTTTTCAACCATAGCTACACAAGCATTTGTGTAAGAGTATTGATAGCTAGCATAGCATTAAGCCTAGCATTCAGCAGGCAACATTTTCACAAAAACAAGAAAAGCATTCAAATAAAATAATTTACCTTTGAAGAACTTCGGATGTTTTCAATGAGGAGACTCTCAGTCAGATAGGAAATGTTCAGTTTTTCCAAAAATATTATTTGTGTAGGAGAAATCGTTCCGTTTTGTTCATCACTTTTGGCTAAGAAAAAAAAAGGACAATTCAGTCATTACAACGCCAAACTTTTTTCCAAATTTAACTCCATAATATCGACAGAAACATGGCAAACGTTGTTTAGAATCTATCCTCAAGGTGTTTTTCACATATCTATTCGATGATAAGTCATTCGTGGCAGTTTGGTTTCTCCTCTGAAGCAAATGGTAAAATACACGCAGCTGGAGATTACGCAATAATTGCAAGGGAGGACACCAACCGGAGCACCTGGTAAATGTAGTCTCTTATGGTCAATCTTCCAATGATATGCCTACAAATACGTCACAATGCTGCAGACACCTTGAAACGACAGAAAGTGTAGGCTCATTCCTTGCGCATTCACAGCCATATAAGGAGACATTGGAACAAAGCGCATTCAAATTCTGGGGCATTTCCTGTTTGAAATTTCATCTTGGTTTCGCCTGTAGCATCAGTTCTGTGGCACTCACAGATAATATCTTTGCATATTTGGAAACGTCAGAGTGTTTTCTTTCCACAGCTGTCAATTATATGCATAGTCGAGCATCTTTTCGTGACAAAATATCTTGTTTAAAACGGGAACGTTTTTTTATCCATAAATTAAAAGAGCGCCCCCTATATCCAAGAAGTTAAGAACACCGTCTTATTTGTAATGGGGCTGAATGACAGATTTTTACCTTGTCAGCTCAGGGATTCAATCTTGCAACCTTACGGTTAACTAGTCCAACGCTCTAACCACCTGCCTCACGAGGAGCCTGCCTGTTACCCGAATGCAGTAGAAGCCAAGGTAAGTTGCTAGCTAGCATTAAACTTATCTTATAAAAAAACAATCAATCAATCATAATCACTAGTTATAACTACACGTGGTTGATATTACTAGTTTATCTAGCGTGTCTTGCGTTGCATATAATCGATGCGGTGCGCATTCGCGAAAAAGGACTGTCCTTGCTCCGTGTACCTAACCATAAACATCAATGCCTTTCTTAAAATCAATACACAGAAGTATATATTTTTAAACCTGCATATTTAGCTAAAAGAAATCCAGGTTAGCAGGCAATATTAACCAGGTGAAATTGTCACTTCTCTTGTGTTCATTGCACGCAGAGTCAGGGTGTTTGCAACAGTTTGGGCCGCCTGGCTCATTGCGAACTAATTTGCCAGAATGTTACGTAATTATGACATAACATTGAAGGTTGTGCAATGTAACAGCAATATTTGGGGATGCCATCAGTTATCAGTTCACTGAAAGAATAAATGTTTTGTTTTCGAAATTATTCGACCATGTTAATGACCTAAGGCTCGTATTTGTGTGTTATAATTAAGTCTATGATTTGATAGAGCAGTCTGACTGAGCGATGGTAGGCACCAGCAGGCTCGTAAGCATTCATTCAAACAGCACTTTTGTGCGTTTCGCCACCAGCTCTTCGCAATGCTTCAAGCATTGCGCTGTTTATGACTTCAAGCCTATCAACTCCCGAGATTAGGCTCGTGTGACCTATGTGAAATGGCTAGCTAGTTAGCGGGGTGAGCGCTAATAGCGTTTCAAACGTCACTCGCTCTGAGACTTGGAGTAGTTGTTCCCCTTGCTCTGCATGGGTAACGCTGCTTCGAGGGTGGCTGTTGTCGATGTGTTCCTGGTTCTAGCCCAGGTAGCGGCGAGGAGAGGGACGGAAGCTATGCTGTTACACTGGCAATACTAAATTGCCTATAAAACATCCAATAGTCAAAGGTATATGAAATACAAATCCTATAGAGAGAAATAGTCCTATAATTCCTATAATAACTACAACCTAAAACTTCTTCCCTGGGAATGTTGAAGACTCATGTTAAAAGGAACCACCAGCTTTCATATGTTCTCATGTTCTGAGCAAGGAACTTAAACGTTAGCTTTCTTACATGGCACATATTGCACTTTTACTTTCTCCAACACTTTGTTTCTGCATTATTTAAACCAAATTGAACATGTTTCATTATTTATTTGAGGCGAAATTGATTTTATTGATGTTTTATATTAAGTTAAAATAAGTGTTCATTCAGTATTGTTGTAATTGTCATTATTACAAATAAATAAATACAAATCGGCCGGTTAATCGGTAGCGGCTTTTTTTGGTCCTCCAAATAGTCGGTATCGGCGTTGAAAAATCATAATCGGTCGACCTAGTGTCCACATACTTTTGTATATAAAGTGTAGTTTTAAATGTTACTTGTCATTACTCCTGCATCCATAAAAGCACCGCAAGAACACAATGTTACAGGGATTTACAATTTCAATCTTATTAAGCTTTGCTTTATCTTTGTGTTTAACTTGTATGTAGTCGCCAGTGTTTGAGTTGGGTTATATGGGCTGATGAATGGGTTGAGTCACCACTTGAGAATGACCCTGAAACGGTCAGTGCGAGAACCAGAATTTCTGAATGACTCCGTGAACCTTTTATTCAAGATGAAGTCAGCGGTTCTTAATCAACACAGTATGGAGAGGGAGAACAACGATAGACTGAAAGAGGGAGGCAAAGACTGACAGGGAGAGAGCATAATGGATGAGAGCGAAGAGCGCTACGAGATGAAGCAAGTCCTGAAACCCCTGTCTTGCTCCACTGCCTTAATTGGTAGAGTTTGGTATTTCAGCTGCTTTTCCCTCCTGCCATTCATGGCTCTAATCTGTCAAAAAGAGTGCAGAGCTTGCTCAGCTGATTACCCACTAGGCCTTGCATCCCCCTGCAGTGCAGACTGATGAGTGTGAAAGTCCCCTTGGATGCCGCATTTTGTAATTGGCAGCCCTGCTCAGTCAGCTGTGAAGTCAATCCACACCCATCTTCCCCAAAATGTCAACCCATCACCACTTTGCTCCGTGTAAGGGCTGCGTTGTTTGATCGTCCTCATCCGTCTCTTTCTCTCCTCCGGCAGGGGAGTCTGTCTCTGTGATCAAGCACACTGACCCGGTGCCTGACCCCCGGGCTGTCAACCAGGACAAGAAGAACATGCTCTTCTGTGTGAGTAACTAGAAAACCATTAAAGACCTCTCTCCCCTTCCCCTTGCATCTTCTATTGTCTCTTCAGTACATGATCCTCTTCCCTGTTTAGCCAACCCAATAATTATAATCTCCTTTTCTCCACTTATCATCTCCGTTACATGTTCCTCTCTGGGATTTTGTCAGACCTCTTATCCTTAACCCCTCGTCTTCTTCTCCAGTTTTTTTTACTGTTCCTCCCCCACTTGTTCAGTTGCCCAGTGTGTTTCAGGTTTCCCCAGTGTTTCCTCAGCAGTGTACACCTGTTGTCTCACCACCTCTCCTCTCTCCTCCACAGGGCACCAACATAGCAGCGGGTAAGGCAGTGGGTGTTGTGATGGCCACAGGCGTAAACACGGAGATTGGCAAGATTCGTGACGAGATGGCGTCCACGGAGCAGGAGCGTACACCTCTGCAGCAGAAGCTGGATGAGTTCGGGGAGCAGCTGTCCAAGGTCATCTCCCTGATCTGCATTGCTGTGTGGCTCATCAACATTGGCCACTTCAGTGACCCCGTCCACGGAGGCTCCTGGATCCGTGGCGCTGTGTACTACTTCAAGATTGCTGTGGCCCTGGCCGTGGCCGCCATCCCAGAGGGTGAGTCACTAGGAGAGTGGGAGTGAGGGGAAGCAGTCTATAATATATTGAAGCAATACATTGGGCTCCAGCATAGTGAGTATGTCTAACCCCCTCTTATCGACATCTCTTTTTACTAGGTCTGCCCGCTGTCATCACCACCTGTCTGGCTCTAGGAACCCGCCGCATGGCCAAGAAGAACGCCATCGTCCGCAGCCTGCCCTCTGTGGAGACCCTGGGCTGCACCTCCGTCATCTGCTCCGATAAGACTGGCACCCTCACCACCAACCAGATGTCTGTCTGCAGGGTGAGTCCCCGTCCCCAGAGCACCATGGGGATTTAGTAGGAATGGCTGATGTTTAGTATTATGGTTACGTCCAACGCTCAGGGTATTAAAACTAACATGACCTTTGTAGTGAAAAATATTCTTAACTAAATCAATGATTCTAGCTTTGTTTGTGTGCTACTGCTTGGAAACGCGTTTACCATGGAGGATCCGGGGAAAGTGTCAAGTCCAGATATGAGACCCAGCCGCGGGGTCCAGCTGAGCCAAACAGAGCCTACATCAGCCTGTTCCACATTTAGCATATTTAACCAGGTGGAGTTTTAGGGCTGTCTGAGCTCAACTTTATTAGCCTCTGCTAGTTTATGTAGCCACATACCTGCCTAAGGAGAAGGCTATATTCTTGACAACCATGAACAATCCATTCCAGTGCGTACTTTGCCACTGATTTGGCAGCAGAACCCACCTGGCAATAAAGCAGTCTTGACAGCATCTACTGACAGTGTGGATTTATCCACAGGGTATTGTAGAGGTTGATAGGCAAAGCAGTATAATGAATTATTCATTTATTTGCTATCATGGTTTAAATTAGATTGGGAAGTGATGGATATGAAATTGTTGTTCCCATATTTATTGAATTGCATCATATTAGATTGATTATATGCATCCGCCGCACACTTTATGCCAGGGGTAGGAGATTCGATTCAGCCGCGGGCCGATGTTTGTCAGAGCGGATGGTCGGGAGACAGGAATGTAAATTCTAATCATTTGTGCACTGCAAATTTGAAAATAACAATTTCATACCTTTTTATTACATTGAGACACGATCACTTCTCTTCTTTTTTCCCCCATTGGAACAGACTTCCAAAACTGAACAAATGTTTAGAGGAGTTCCTGGTGATTTTAGTCTCCCCTCCCCCCCTTCACTGCCCTCAGATTGGTGCTGAGTGACATGCGGTCATCCATATTTAAGGGGATGGGCAACAGGTGGTCTGCCTGTTACTGATCCCCCTGAATATGGACCATTATGCATTACCACTCCCAAGTCTCTTTCCCCCATGGTCTCTTCCACTGCATCACTCCTGTATCATTTCTATCTTCCTTTCTTCCTGCCTTCTCCTACTATTCTCACATTTCATTCATTCTCTTCATTCTTCTCCCTCTCATCTCTCTTTCTCTCGTGTTGTTTTTGAGGGCCTCTGCAGGCAAACACAGCACAAGGCACTGCACGCACAACATTACACAATACATCTCCACGCAACACTGCCCAGCATAATCAAAACAGCACAGCATAACATGGCAGCATGGTTCAGTTCTTGCAATAGAGGGGAGAGATTGGAAGCAGCATCGTGTTTAAAGATTTCAAATAAATAGTTTTCCAATGCAAAACTTGCTGGCATATATATACTTCTGAACTATTCCTGTACCAATACTGCAATATCAGAATCTGAAATGCGGCTGCTGTGTAAGAAGCGTAGCTCTAAAAGCGTAGATCTCTAGCCTGCTTGAGTAGAGGAATGTTTTTCTTAATTCATTCTGTTTTTGGTAAAGCATCCCTGACGTCACAGCTCTTTGAAGTCTGTACTCTGCCGCAGGAGGGGAGAAGGGAAAGACGACACCGGTTCATACTTTCATTTGAATATTTCTCTCCATCTTGCCTTGCTTCTCTGCAGAGCCGGCACCAGGAGATTAGTCTCACTGTGTCTGTGGAGGCGGCTTGCTTGCCCTCTTATTCACTTTCTCTCACTCATGCTCCCACTTTTTCTCACGCTCTCCATCTCCCTTTATTTTTAGTTTTTTTTAGTTTTTGCGCCTCTAACCCTATCCTGTCTGCTTCTTCTCTCCGGTCTCCTCTAACCCTATCCTGTCTGCTTCTTCTCTCCGGTCTCCTCTAACCCTATCCCTGTCTGCTTCTTCTCTCCTGTCTCCTCTAACCCTATCCCTGTCTGCTTCTTCTCTCCTGTCTCCTCTAACCCTATCCCTGTCTGCTTCTTCTCTCCTGTCTCCTCTAACCCTATCCCTGTCTGCTTCTTCTCTCCTGTCTCCTCTAACCCTATCCCTGTCTGCTTCTTCTCTCCTGTCTCCTCTAACCCTATCCCTGTCTGCTTCTTCTCTCCTGTCTCCTCTAACCCTATCCCTGTCTGCTTCTTCTCTCCTGTCTCCTCTAACCCTATCCCTGTCTGCTTCTTCTCTCCTGTCTCCTCTAACCCTATCCCTGTCTGCTTCTTCTCTCCTGTCTCCTCTAACCCTATCCCTGTCTGCTTCTTCTCTCCTGTCTCCTCTAACCCTATCCCTGTCTGCTTCTTCTCTCCTGTCTCCTCTAACCCTATCCCTGTCTGCTTCTTCTCTCCTGTCTCCTCTAACCCTATCCCTGTCTGCTTCTTCTCTCCTGTCTCCTCTAACCCTATCCCTGTCTGCTTCTTCTCTCCTGTCTCCTCTAACCCTATCCCTGTCTGCTTCTTCTCTCCTGTCTCCTCTAACCCTATCCCTGTCTGCTTCTTCTCTCCTGTCTCCTCTAACCCTATCCCTGTCTGCTTCTTCTCTCCTGTCTCCTCTAACCCTATCCCTGTCTGCTTCTTCACTCCTGTCTCCTCTAACCCTATCCCTGTCTGCTTCTTCTCTCCTGTCTCCTCTAACCCTATCCCTGTCTGCTTCTTCTCTCCTGTCTCCTCTAACCCTATCCCTGTCTGCTTCTTCTCTCCTGTCTCCTCTAACCCTATCCCTGTCTGCTTCTTCTCTCCTGTCTCCTCTAACCCTATCCCTGTCTGCTTCTTCTCTCCTGTCTCCTCTAACCCTATCCCTGTCTGCTTCTTCTCTCCTGTCTCCTCTAACCCTATCCCTGTCTGCTTCTTCTCTCCTGTCTCCTCTAACCCTATCCCTGTCTGCTTCTTCTCTCCTGTCTCCTCTAACCCTATCCCTGTCTGCTTCTTCTCTCCTGTCTCCTCTAACCCTATCCCTGTCTGCTTCTTCTCTCCTGTCTCCTCTAACCCTATCCCTGTCTGCTTCTTCTCTCCTGTCTCCTCTAACCCTATCCCTGTTCGTTATGGAGAAATGATATTCTCCCGCTCTTCCGTCACATTGTGTTGGCTCCCATTCATTTACAGACAGATTATATCCACACATTCATCCCAGCATGGATATGCATTAGTACCTTTGTCTAGAATACATCTCCAGGAGATCCACAGCCACCAGTTTTAAAGTGTGCTTAATCCTTCGTGTTTTTGTTCCCAGGTACAGTAGCAATTATTTCATTAATTTGCCTAAGTAAAGTTGGTATGGTTTATCAGTGCTCTATTGGTATTGTAGTTGTCTGATGTGCTGCACCCTACTTGGTAGGCTGTGCTTCTACTGCATGTAGATCAGTGGGCTCCAATCAAATGTTATTGGTCACATGTGACAAATACAACCAGTATAGACTTTACAGTGAAATGCTTGCTTATGAGCCCGTTCACAAAAATGCAGATAATAACTAAGAAATATTTGCTAAATAGAAAAGGAGAACACAATAAAAAACATACATTTTGGGTGGCAGGTAGCCTAGTAAGAGTTTTGGGCCAGTAACCGAAAGGTTGCTAGATCGAATCCTCGAGCTGACAAGGTTCAGGGGCAAAATGTCAGATTTTTACAAGGTAGTTAACCCACTGTTCCTAGGCTGTCATTGTAAATAAGAATTTGTTCTTAACTGACTTGCCTTGTTAAATAAAAAACTGAGGCAAGGGTTACCAGTACTGAGTCGATGTGCAGGAGTACACGGTAGTGGTAATTGAGGTTATACAGTACCAGTCAAAAGGGTTTTTCTTTATATTTACTATTTTCTACATCGTAGAATAATCGTGAAGACATCAACTATGAAATAACACAAGGAATCATGTAGTAACCAAAAAAGTGTTAAACAAATCAAAATACAGTGCCTTGCGAAAGTATTCGGCCCCCTTGAACTTTGCAACCTTTTGCCACATTTCAGGCTTCAAACATAAAGATATAAAACTGTATTTTTTTGTGAAGAATCAACAACAAGTGGGACACAATCATGAAGTGGAACGACATTTATTGGATATTTCAAACTTTTTTAACAAATCAAAAACTGAAAAATTGGGCGTGCAAAATTATTCAGCCCCTTTACTTTCAGTGCAGCAAACTCTCTCCAGAAGTTCAGTAAGGATCTCTGAATGATCCAATGTTGACCTAAATGACTAATGATGATAAATACAATCTGTAAATAATAATAACAATCTCTAAATACCACCTGTGTGTAATCAAGTCTCCGTATAAATGCACCTGCACTGTGATAGTCTCAGAGGTCCGTTAAAAGCGCAGAGAGCATCATGAAGAACAAGGAACACACCAGGCAGGTCCGAGATACTGTTGTGAAGAAGTTTAAAGCCGGATTTGGATACAAAAATATTTCCCAAGCTTTAAACATCCCAAGGAGCACTGTGCAAGCGATAATATTGAAATGGAAGGAGTATCAGACCACTGCAAATCTACCAAGACCTGGCCGTCCCTCTAAACTTTCAGCTCATACAAGGAGAAGACTGATCAGAGATGCAGCCAAGAGGCCCATGATCACTCTGGATGAACTGCAGAGATCTACAGCTGAGGTGGGAGACTCTGTCCATAGGACAACAATCAGTCGTATATTGCACAAATCTGGCCTTTATGGAAGAGTGGCAAGAAGAAAGCCATTTCTTAAAGGTATCCATAAAAAGTGTCGTTTAAAGATTGCCACAAGCCACCTGGGAGACACCAAACATGTGGAAGAAGGTGCTCTGGTCAGATGAAACCAAAATTGAACTTTTTGGCAACAATGCAAAACGTTATGTTTGGCGTAAAAGCAACACAGCTCATCACCCTGAACACACCATCCACTGTCAAACATGGTGGTGGCAGCATCATGGTTTGGGCCTGCTTTTCTTCAGCAGGGACAGGGAAGATGGTTAAAATTGATGGGAAGATGGATGGAGCCAAATACAGGACCATTCTGGAAGAAAACCTGATGGAGTCTGCAAAAGACCTGAGACTGGGACGGAGATTTGTCTTCCAACAAGACAATGATCCAAAACATAAAGCAAAATCTACAATGGAATGGTTCAAAAATAAACATATCCAGGTGTTAGAATGGCCAAGTCAAAGTCCAGACCTGAATCCAATCGAGAATCTGTGGAAAGAACTGAAAACTGCTGTTCACAAATGCTCTCCATCCAACCTCACTGAGCTCAAGCTGTTTTGCAAGGTGGAATGGGAAAACAGTTCAGTCTCTCGATGTGCAAAACTGATAGACATACCCCAAGCGACTTACAGCTGTAATCGCAGCAAAAGGTGGCGCTACAAAGTATTAACTTAAGGGGGCTGAATAATTTTGCACGCCCAATTTTTCAGTTTTTGATTTGTTAAAAAAGTTTGAAATATCCAATAAATGTCGTTCCACTTCATGATTGTGTCCCACTTGTTGTTGATTCTTCACAAAAAAATACAGTTTTATATCTTTATGTTTGAAGCCTGAAATGTGGCAAAAGGTCGCAAAGTTCAAGGGGGCCGAATACTTTCGCAAGGCACTGTATATTAAGCTGGGTTTCTGTGTAGCACTTTGACATTGGCTATTGTAAAACGGGCTTTATAAATAAATTTGATTTTGTTTCACTTTTTTGGTTACTAATTGATTCCATATGTGTTAATTCATAGTTTTGATGTCTTCACTATTCTACAATGTAGAAAATAGTACAAATATTGAAAAACCTTGAAGGCGTAAATGTCCATTTTTGACTGGTACTGTACATGGAGTTAGCGGTAAAAGTAACTAGTAAATCAGGATGTATAATAACCAGAGTAGCAGCAGGGTATGTGAAGTGTCAGTGTATTTTGTGAGTGTGTGGTTAGTCAAGTGAGTGTGCATAGAGCCAGTGCATTAGGATAAATAAAGGAGGTCAGTGTAAATAGTCAGGGTAGCTATTTTACTAACTGTTCAGCAGCCTTATGGCATGGGGGTAGAAGTTGTTCAGGAGCCTTTTGGTCCCAGCCTTGGTGCTCCATTACCACTTGAGTTTCCATACCAAGCTGTCATGCAACCAGTCAAAATGCTCTCAATGGTGCAGGTGTAGAACTTTTTGAGGATCTGAGGGCCCGTGCCAAATATTTTCAGCCTCCTGAGGGAGGCGTTGTCCTACCCTCTGCAATACTGTGATGTGTTTGGACCATGATAGGTCCTTAGTGACGTGGACACCAAGGAACTTGAAGCTCTCACTCCACTACAGCCTTGTCGATGTGAATGGGGGGTGTGTTCGGCCCTCCGTTTCATTCCTACGATAAGCTCCTTTGTCTTGCCCACGTTGAGGGAGTGGTTGTCCTGGCATCACACTGCCAGGTCTCTGACCTCTTCCCTATAGGCTGTCTCATTGTCGACGGTGATCAGGCCTAACACCTTTGTGTCGGCGGCAAATTTCATGATCGTGTTGGATATGTGCGCGGCCACACAGTCATGGGTGGATTGGAGGGGACTGAGCACGCACCCCTAAGGGGCCCCCGTGTTGAGGGTCAGCATGGTGGATGTGTTGTTGCCTACCCTTACCACCTGGGGGGGGGTCTGTCAGGAAGTCCAGGATCTAGCTGCAGAGGAAGGTGTTCAGTCCCAGGGACGTTAGTTTAGGGATGAGCTTGAAAGACACACATCGTGTTGAACGCTGAGCTGTAGTCAATGAACAGCTTTCTCACATAGATGTTCCCTTTGTGTAGGTGGGAAATGGCAGTGTAGAGGGCGATAGAGATTGCGTCGTCTGTCGATCTGTTGGGGCGGTATGTGAGTTGGAGTTGGTCCAGGGTTTCTGGGATGATGGTGTTTGAGCCATGAGCAGCCTTTCAAAGCATTTCATGGCTACAGATGTGACTGCTGCGCTGCGGTAGTCATTTATACAGGTTCACTTGGTGTTCTTGGGTACAGGTACTATGGTGGTTTGCTTGAAACTTGTAGGTATTACAGACTGGGTCAGGAAGAGGTTGAAAAATGTCAGTGAAGATACTTGTCAGCTGATCAGCACATGCTCTGAGTTACTTGTCAGCTGATCAGCACATGCTCTGAGTACCTGTCCTGGTAATCTGTCTGGCCCTGTGGCCTTGTGAATGTTAGCCTGTTTAAAGGTCATACTCATGTCGGCCACAGAGAGCGTGATCATACAGTCGTCCGGAACAGCTGTTGCACTCACGCATGGTTCAATGTTGCTTGCCTCAAAGCGAGCATAAAGGCATTCAAATTGTTTGCTAGGCTCTCGTCACTGGGCAGCTCATGGCCGGGCTTCCCGTTTTTTTTGTCTGTGATAGTTTGCAAGCCTTGCCACATCCGATGAGCGTCAGAGCCGGTGTAGTAGGATTCGGTTTTAGTCATGTGTTGACACTTCGCCTGTTTTACGGTTTCTTATATGCTTCCGGATTAGTGTCCCTCTTCCCCACTGAGGGAGAAGTTGTTGTCCTGGCATCACATGGCCAGGTCTCAGACCTCCCTATAGGCTGTCTCGAGCGGCAGCTCTAGCTTTTAGTTCAATGTGGATGCTGCCTGTAATCCATGGCTTCTATTTGTGATATGTACGTACGGTTACTGTAGGACGATGTCGTTAATGCACTTACTAATGAATTTTATTGTAAGCAGGAATCGGAAGGCTAGAGTTATGGTCAAATTTGCCAAATGGAGGGTGAGCCTTGTATACGTCTCTAGGTGACATGCTGGTAGAAATGAGGTAAAACAGATTTCAGTTTTCTTACATTAAAATCAGCAGCCACTGGATAAGTATTTTCTTATGACTCCTATACAGCTCGTTGAGTGCGGTCTTAGTGCCAGCATCAGTTTTCAGTTTGTGGTAGTAAATGGACATCTGTGAAAAAATGAGAAAAAAAATGTTGTATGGTTTGTTTTACAGATTTATCATGAGCTATTCTAACTAAAGCTAGCAGGACCTTGACTTCCTTAATATTAGAGATTGTTCACCAGCTGTTGACAGTCTCACCCAGTTCTGAATGTCCCGTTGATAGGATAGTCTCGATCAGAGCTCGTCCAGTTTATTCTCCAGCGACTGTTTATTCGCCAATAGAAGGGTTGAGACTATTTTATTCTCACCGCCATAGTCTAATCAAGGTGCTTCTATATCTTTGCCTTCTATGAGTGTCGGGAATTTGGGTCAGGTACGGAATAATCAATGTCTTTTGCCTCCGACTCATTGAAGGAAAGTCCTCATCCAAATCAAGGTTCATAGGAAATGATGGCGGAAACATTATTTACAAAAAAAGTTACGATTGGCTTCCAAAAAATACAATTGGTCTGGAGCCTGTAAAATGGCCGCTTTCAGAATCATCGGCATACAGGGTTAGGGTGATTTAGGGGATCTAGAGAACTGACGGTTGTGTAAAGCCTGTTGCATGCTTCCCAGTCTAAACAATTTGTGCAAATTGTGACGTTTTTGTCCATTGTGGTGTTCGGCAGGGTTTTTTTGGGGCTGTGGTTGGTCAACTCCTGATAGCAGTGTGTCGTGGAAATTCTGCACTGAGAGAGACTTTGTCATTTCTTCAAACAATCATCTTTATTTAATATCGATTCATTAATGCAATAATGAAACCGTCAGCCCAACAGCCTTGACTGTTAGGCTGATAGCCTCCCAAACAACGAGAAACACATCTTATATAGGACACTAAGAATGCTTAGTTCCACCCCTCTCAGGCAGCTCAAAGAGCATCATAAGCCACTTTGGATTAATCTTGTCGTTAACAACACATGGTGTTATAACCCCCAACCCTGGCTTATTTTCCCTGATACCAGGATGTCTAGGAACCCTTTGTCCAGTCCATCTCTTTCCCAGTTACAACCACCCCACATCCTGTCCATGGAATACTTCTCCCTCAGTGCACCACTGATCATAGAATGGTATGTGGCTGTAAAGTTATCACCCTCTAGTAAAACCCATTTCCTCGACGCCCAGACTAGCTGCAGGAAGCTAGACTGGACACCATAAAAACCCAGCCTTAGCAGACCAGTCTTACTTTAGTTAAATATATAATCGTTCACTATTAATATAAAATAAATCAGGTAAGTATGTCATTTTTCTATCACAAGTGGCTACTGGACAGGATTCTTTAATGAAAGGCATTTTAGGGAAGTATGTGAGGCACAGATGACTGAACGAACCTAGTATGTGAGGCACAGACGACTGAACGAACCTAGTATGCGAGCGCCTTGCATCCATAAGGAAACAGATTTGTGTGTGTGACCTGACACGTTTTCTACCCGTTTGTGTTCTAGATGTTCATTATTGACCAGGCGGCGGGCGATAGCTGCTCCCTGAAGGAGTTCACAATCACTGGCTCCACATACGCCCCTGAGGGACAAGTGTGAGTAGAGACCACATACATAATGAACACACACGCGTGCACACACAATGAAACACAAAAGTGTTCATTATCAATACACCACAACATACCTGAGCTCACTGTTCCCCCCTTTTTCATGGCTGTTGTCTTTTATTCCAGGTACCATGATGGTAAACCAGTCAAGTCCTCCCAGTATGATGGCTTAGTTGAGATGGCCTCCATCTGTGCCTTATGTAACGACTCCTCCCTGGATTACAATGAGGTTTATGTTCTTTATAACCTTCACTGTTATGTTCCTGCTGGTCGAAAAGGCCTGTCACATAAGCCTTTATCAGTGGTTCATTTATTATTTTGAATATCAGTAGTCTTCTCCATTATGTTGTGGATAAACTGTTTTTTGTTGTTGTTTATTGCTACTATCTGTGTGTGTGTGTGCGTGCGCGTTTTCTCCACAGATAAAAGGTGTGTATGAGAAGGTTGGCGAGGCTACAGAGACTGCCCTCACCTGCCTGGTGGAGAAGATGAACGTGTTTGACACCGACGTCAAGGGCCTGTCCAAGATCGAGAGAGCCAATGCCTGCAACTCTGTAAGCCACCGTCAGCTACTCTCTTAACCCCAACATGATTCTCCTGTGAAACTATTATAAAACTGTGTGTTAACAAGTTAACAAGGCATAAGTCCCAAATGTCAACCTATTACCTTTTATTGTGCACTACCTGTTTGACCTGGGCCCTGGGTGGTCAAAGGTAGTGCACTATAAAGGGAATAGGGTGCCATTTAGGACTTATGCCTGAGTGTGGTCCAATTCCATCAGACATCCACAGGTTGTTGTTCCACTCCTTGTTAAGGATGTGTTGGTGTGTGTTTCTTCACTGTGTGGTACAGGTGATCAAGCAGCTGATGAAGAAGGAGTTCACCCTGGAGTTCTCCAGAGACAGGAAGTCAATGTCTGTGTACTGCACACCCAACAAGGCCCACTCCTCCATTGGCAAGATGTTTGTTAAGGTAACTATTAGCATCCATCTACAGTATTTCTCAGCTTGTAGACCATATGGACACCGGAGAAATGCCTTATATAGTGCTCTACTTTTGACCAGGGCCCAGTAGGTCACTATATAGGGAATAGGGTGTCATTTTGGACACGGTTCTAGATGCCGCTTCATAATAACTAGGATAAATTATAGGATTTTGATACATGTGTTTGTGTACTTTAAGAACCGGTGTCAGTTTGTAGTTGTAATGTACAGTATGTAGGAAATGAGCAGAGGATAATGTTTTATTTCCTCTGGTTTGAGTTCCTGTCTCTGTCCCTCACTCTCCAGGGAGCCCCAGAAGGAGTGCTTGACAGGTGCACTCACATCCGTGTGGGCGGGAACAAGGTGCCCCTGACTCCGGGCATTAAGGACAAGGTATTATCAGTGATCAGGGAGTACGGGACGGGGCGTGACACACTGCGCTGCCTGGCCCTGGCCACAAAGGACAACCCTATTGCCAAAGAGGACATGGTGTTGGAAGACTCAAACCGCTTTATTGAATACGAGGTGAGGGAGTGGGGTCATAATGCAGTAAGACTGACAGAAATAGCAGAGCATTTATTCAGAGAACGTATGCATTTTCAGACATCTTAAATACTTGGGCTTACTGTATAGAAGTAACATGATGAGGCTGCAAAAATATGTGTATATTGCAAAAACAAAATATTTTGATCATACGGATGTGTCAAACGGATTAGTCAAATCCAGGACTCTGGTCTGACTGTCTCTCTCCCCAGATGGACCTGACGTTCGTGGGTTGCGTGGGCATGCTGGACCCTCCCAGGGCGGAGGTTGCCGCCTCCATCAAGCTGTGCCGCCTGGCCGGCATCCGTGTCATCATGATCACCGGCGACAACAAAGGCACAGCCATTGCCATCTGCCGCCGCATCGGTATCTTCAGTGACAAAGACGATGTCTCCTCCATGGCCTTCACCGGCCGCGAGTTTGACGACTTGTCGCCGGCTGCCCAGAGAGACGCGGTGGTCAATGCACGCTGCTTTGCCCGTGTGGAGCCGTCCCACAAGTCCAAGATTGTGGAGTTCCTACAGTCCATGGACGAGATCACGGCCATGGTGAGTGAGACGAGGTCCTCCTGATACCTGCCTCATCAGTTTCTGTGCAGCGTTGAGCTGAAACTACACTTTGTGGTTCGGCTTTCATGATGAGCCCTCAGCATGTCTTGTAACCTCTAATCCATATGTGATTAATCTAAAAGCTTTAAAGCGATCCTGTAGAAAAGTAGATGGCTAACCACGCCCTGTCCTTTCCCCATGACCAGACTGGTGATGGTGTGAATGATGCCCCTGCTTTGAAGAAGGCAGAGATTGGCATCGCCATGGGTTCAGGCACGGCTGTAGCTAAGTCAGCCTCTGAGATGGTCCTGGCTGATGACAACTTCTCTACCATCGTGGCGGCTGTGGAGGAGGGCAGGGCCATCTACAACAACATGAAGCAGTTCATCCGTTATCTCATCTCCTCCAACGTGGGAGAGGTCGTCTGGTAAGGATCACGGCTTTGTCCCAAATGGCTCCCTATTTCCAGTTAAAGCTCACTACTTTTGACCCGGTAGGGTCTGAGTTCAATAGTTGTGCACTATATAGGGACTGGTTGTCATTTATCACAACCCCACATCCCTCAGTTAGAAAATCAACAAATAGATGTCAGTTCCAGGGTTAACAAGCCTTCATCCTCACGTAAATGTTATTCTACCATTCCTACAGCATCTTCCTGACGGCTGCTCTAGGCTTCCCCGAGGCTCTGATCCCTGTCCAGCTGCTGTGGGTTAACCTGGTGACGGACGGCCTCCCAGCCACTGCCCTGGGCTTCAACCCCCCTGACCTGGACATCATGAACAAGGTCCCCCGCAACGCCCGCGAGCCCCTCATCTCTGGATGGCTCTTTTTCAGATACCTCGCCATCGGATGTGAGTTCACTTGCCCTCTGTGGAGAAAAAAACCTTCACAAAGTTTAAATATGGCTTAAAACTATGGCTTAGTTGAACAAGTGTTTAGGCTGTTGTGTGTATCCAGATAGCCATGTGTGACTCCTGTGCTCTGCCTCTTCAGGCTATGTGGGTGTGGCTACAGTCGGTGCTGCTACCTGGTGGTTCGTCGCTGCTGAGGACGGACCCAGGATAACCTTTTACCAACTGGTAGGAGAACAATACCAATACAACGCACACACACACACTCAAACGCATAGACTTACTGAGCTGGTTTTTCTCCTCTGCCCACAGAGCCACTTCCTGCAGTGTGGTCCTGACAACCCAGAGTTTGATGGTTTGAAGTGTGAGCTGTTTGAGTCCCCCTACCCCATGACCATGGCCCTGTCTGTGCTTGTCACCATCGAGATGTGCAACGCCCTCAACAGGTCAGACTATGCCGCTACATCTTTTGCGTTACCTCTCTCTTTTTGAAGTTCCTCCACTGTTGCTTTAGGCTTGACACTAGTAGCATAATGTTGTGAGATTAATCTGGTACACATGGTCAAATGATGGGCAAATGGCTCCCAAATGGGTTTTCAATCAGTGACTTAACCCAGTTGTTCTCTCTGTTTCCCTCAGTGTGTCAGAGAACCAGTCCCTGCTGCGTATGCCCCCCTGGGAGAACGTGTGGCTGCTGGGAGCCATCTGCCTCTCCATGTCCCTGCATTTCCTTATCCTCTATGTGGAGCCCCTGCCGGTGAGACTACCTGCAATAATAATAAACCTGAGGCTACCAGAAATTATTTCTAGAACAATTAAATGCTAGTGTAACGGGTGGGATTGGTGGAGAAACTGAAAAAGCAGGAGAGGTTGTCCTCCTCACCCATGTTGCTACCTTCTCCTCTACAGATCATCTTCCAGATCACCCCTCTGAACCTGACCCAGTGGCTGATGGTGCTGAAGCTCTCCCTGCCCGTCCTCCTGCTGGATGAGGTCCTAAAGTTAGCAGCCAGGAACTACATGGAGAACTACCCTGGTAAAGAGCTGGAGAAGCCCAGCAGCAAAGGCTGCTCTCTGTCTGCATGTATGGAGGGCATCTCCTGGCCCTTTGTGGCCCTCACCCTCCCCCTGGTGCTGTGGATTTACAGCACCGACACTAACATGGCAGACATGTTCTGGTCCTGACTGACTTGAGCACAACCCCCCTCTCTCTCCTCCTGTGTGTGCATAGTTAGTGTATGTGTTTGTGTAGACTTGGAGTGTGCCTGCCGAGTGTGCATGAGAAGGACCTAGTTAAACACAAACTTAAAAAATAATATTCTAAAGTCTTTTTGAAATTGTGAGGCTTTAGTGTGAGTGTCAGTTTGACCGTCACTCCTGTAGCTGTGGACTTTTTGCTGGTTCAAACAGAAAATGTTGTCTGTTTTTGTTGTCTATTTCCTTGTTAAATTAGATTTTTTTTTAATGATTTGGGATGATCACTTTCTCTTTCACTGCAGTACAAATCATATTTTTGCGCTGCCCTTTTCATATTAGTACATAAATTAGATATTTAAAAGCAGTCCATTGACCTGTACAGAGATTAACACTATTTTATAAAACTTTTTTTTGTTCATCATTTTGTAAATTGTTGGAACGGATTGCAGGAGGAGTGGCTAAGAGAACGGGTAGGGTCACCTTTTAATGTTTACTGTTGTCTTCAGTATAAACTTAGAACTCTTTCAGAGCCAATGGACAAGCACTAGATAGCAGGAGGTGGGTAAGATAAGTGATTGTTTATGCATAGCTGAAAACGAAACAGAAGTATCCTGAAAATGGAAGCTACATGTTCTTTAACCTAGCATGAACTGTACTGGGGTTTTCATTTATGATTTAGTCGTCTCCCCCACATCAATGTAAAAATTACCTTTTATGGATTTTTTTTAAAACTTTTGGATTTGAAAAGCCAGTTTTTCTGCTGTAGGCAGAGCACAGCTACCTCAATGCAATCCATTTAGCTCATTTCTAGATTATTTCCCCTACATGGCTTTAGTCTTTATTCAACATTTAGTCCATATATTTATGACACTTGATGTGTGCCCCTATTTCCTTGTGCAGAAAACAAACATCTAATTGGCCTTCCCTCAGTGATTTTTTTAAAGGGTATTTTGTCTTTGTATTTTTTATTTTACTTGACTTTTATTACATTTATTGTTGTTTTGTTGGCAGGATTGGGTTTAGGATGTAAATGTTGCTGTCTTTGTGGGTCATAATTTTGATTCAAAGGAGAGAAAAGGCTACATCATTTTTTACTTTAAAAATCCAGGTTTTCCAATTGACTACACCAACCATGAACTTACGACACAAAAGACCCCCAAGGTTTTGTTTTTTATATTTCAAGAAAAATACACTCATGAACCCTTTGAATCAAAGTGTTTTTGTCTTTCTTTACCTGGACTGAGTGAACGTGGTGTCCAGATCATTTCTATACAGTGTGGTTTTTGTATGGGCACATACTTGAATATAAATAATGTACAGTGTCTTTGAATGCTTCATCCTTATTGGGCGCAACTTGGCTGGCAGGGTGTGTTTATACAGAACTCTGATCTAGAGTTTTTTTTTCCCTCTGGAGGGCTTACAAGTCTGTGAAAGGTACCGTATACCTTTAGAATAGTAGTCCCAAGGAGTCCATACCATCACACTAGTATTATTGTCTACTAAATAGGTCTGTTTTTCAGCAATCCAACATGGAAACATACCCCTGTGAAGCATGTCTTTTGGTAGATGCCTTGGTTTGATTTCACTGTGTCTGTGTTCTTTAACAACTGTGTGCTTTCTCCTTCAATGCCTTCCACTGGCTTCCCTTTTCACTAGTGAGTATTCCCTTCCACCACCACACTCCTTAACACACCAATCACTTCACATCAAAAATGTACAATGGAGAGATGACCCCCTAGCTATAACATTTTGATCAACTACAGACATCAGCATATATTTTTGCGTTACATGATTGCCTTTGACCAGCTGAGACCATTAGATCAATACATTTCTGCTGTTCTTGTCCATCTGGTGCTCAGGCAGCTTTCTGCTGTTGCTGCAACTTGATGACGGCCAGGGCTGCCGCTCATCAGATTTAATTCACTTGTCTCTGACAGGCTATATCGATTCAGGATGGGCTTTTGACTGATGAGAGGCTTTAAAAAAAAAAAATGTATTCAGTGCACACTAAAACCAGGACTCTGTCAAATGTATTGACAGGCAGCCAATTCTGATCTGTTTTCCACTTATTGGTCTTTTGACCTATCAGATCTTTTCACATCACATCTTTTTCAGAGCGAAAAAAATATCAATGGGGCTGCCTGTCTGAACGCAGCCATAGAAGTCCGAGTTAGTTGGATATGTTGTGGTTGATATTGGAATGAGGATATTTCAAGCCATGTCTACGTCATAGTCCTGTTTTTCTTTGTCACCATTCTTCTAATGGACTTTATATGAGAGTGTCTATTTTCCCGCACACCTGCAGCTTAAGCTCCCACACAATTGCAGATGTCAGTGTGGGTGTCAAATCTAGTGTTTTGTTGCATGGGAATATACTGGATCTAGTCTTTTGGCAATGCAGTAAAAATATATATATTAGACATGTTTTTCTGTTCTGATATTTTGTACTCATCATATTTTCCCTTTCTCTACAGGTGATGACTAAAACCTGCCATTCCATCTAGTCTGATATGATAGCTGTAGAGACTAACTGTCCTGTTCAGCATGTGTGTTCTGGGTAGCATTACACCTCGGATATCTTGACCCGCACTGTATATCAGTGGAGGCTATAGGAGGACGGGTCCATTTGTAATGGCTGAAATGGAATGAATGGAATGGTACCAAACATGGAAACTACGTTTGACTCCTTCCATGAATTCCATTCCAGCCATTACAATGGGCCCGTCCTATAGCTCTTCCCACCAGCCTCCTCTGTATATGTGACCTTTCCAGACATGGGTACAATGCATTTATAGTGTTTTCAAATGTTATGGGGAAAAAATGACCAAATAGTAAGTGGAATGATATGGTGTGGGATTGGTGGGTGGGGGTGTAAATGACTTCTTATATCGTGGTTAGACTTGGGGGAAATGGTGCCGTTTTGGATTCTTATATGCAGGGGAAGCCTTCCATGTCCCTGACATTCCTCCCTGCGTCTTCCTACCTTCAGTATTTCATACCAGGTTGACTAGTTTTATATCCATGTACAATACACAGTAGTGCATGCCCTCCAGCTGTGAGTAGCCATGCAATTTATCTAGATTTCTATAGTAAAATATTGTACAGAACTGCTTGACACGATAATAGATTTTAGTTATATACTACAGTATCACTAATACTATTAAGTGTTTATCACTGATCAGAAACATTTCCTATTGTTTGGGAATTTGCACAGTACTGGGCCAGAATACACTGATTGATGTCTGTGGAGTCTGAACATTAACAATATTACCACTCATCTACTAATAGTTGTGAGAAACCAGGACAGAAGACTGGCTTTGATTTATTAGTGACTTGCAATATAGCTGTGTTCTATACCAGTTGAATAAAATTGTCCCTTTTTGTCTTAACATGCAATATCATGAAGCTGCAGTTAAACTGATGTGTTAACAGGAACATCTGTACATTTGATTGATCATTACCTGTGCTCAATGATTGTAACACGCATCACTGAGATTGTGGTTTCAGTTTAATAAACTATTGAAACTTTATTTGGGTCTATCATTGTGTCTTGTAGTCTGAGAGTGCCAGTCTTGGTATTGTCACACCAACTCATTGTTTGCCATACGTGTTTGACTTGGCAATGGAGTTGGCAAGTGTGCAAATACACTAAACAAAAATATAACTGCAACAATTTCAAAGATTTTTCTGATTTACAGTTCATATAAGGAAATCAGTAAATTGAAAAAAATCAATTAGGCCCTAATCTATGGATTTCACATGACTGGAAACAGATATGGATCTGTGGTCACCAGATACCTTAAGAAAAGAGTAATAAGGGTGTGGATCAGAAAACCAGTCAGTAGTGGGTGTGACCATTTGCCTCATGTAGCACATCTTTGCATAGATTTGATTGTGGCCTATGGAATGTTGTCCCAATCCTCTTCAATGACTGTGAAGTTGCTGGATATTGGCGGGAACTGGAACACGCTGATGATCCAGAGGATCACGAAAGTGCTCAATGGGTGACATGTCTGGTGAGTATGCAGGCCATGGAAGAACTGGGACATTATCAGCTTCCAGTAATTGTGTACAGATCCTTGCGACTTGGGGCTGTGTATTATCATGCTGAAACATAAGGGGATGGCGCCGGATGAATGGCACGACAATGGGCCTCAGGATCTCATCACGGTATCTGCATTCAAATTGGCATCGGTAAAATGCAATTGTGTTGTCCATAGCTTATGCCTGCCCATACCATAAACCAACTGCCACCATGTGGCACTCTGTTCACAACGTTAACAGCAAAATCACCAACACAACGCCATACACATTGTCTATCTGCCCGGTACAGTTGAAACTGGGATTAATCCGTGAAGATTACACTTCTCCAGCGTGCCAGTGGCCATCGAAGGTGAGCATTTTCCCACTGAAGTCTGTTACGATGCCTAACTACAGTCAGGTCAAGACCCTGGTGAGGATGACAAGCATGCATATCAATCAAATCAAATGTTTTTATGAAGCCCTTTTTTACATCAGCAGCCAAAAACCACACACATTAAGAAATGCAGATGTAGAAGCACAGTGGCTAGGAAAAACTCCATTGAAAGGCAGGAACCTAGGTAGAAACCTAGAGAGGACAAAGGGTCTGGGGGTGGCCAGTCCTCTTCTGGTTGTGCCGGGTGGAGATTCTAAGAGTACATGGCCATTAAGGCCACATTGTTCTTCAAGATGTTCAAGCGTTCGTAGATGACCAGCAGGGTCAAATAATAATCACAGTGCTTGTAGAGAGTGCAACAGGTCAGCACCTCAGGAGTAAATGTCAGTTGGCTTTCAGAGGTCGAGATAGCCGGTGTGGTAGAGAGTGAGAGAGAGAGGATTGAAAACAAGAGGTCCGGGACAAGGTACAGTAGCACGTCCGGTAATCGGGTCAGGGTTCAATAGCCACAGGCAAAACAGCAGAAACTGGATCAGCAGCACAACCAGGTGGACTGGGGACAGCCAGGAGTTTTCAGGCCAGGTAGTCCTGAGGCATGATCCTCGGGCTCAGGTCCTCAGAGAGAGCAAGAGAGATGGAGAATTAGAGGGAGCATACTTAAATTCACACAGGACACAAGATAAGACAGGAGAATTTCACCAGATAGGACAGACTGACCATAGCCCCCCGGCACAGTCTATTGCAGGATCTTTCATTTCAGCTCATGACACTTTGGACCAACACTTTTTACATGTTGCGTTTATATTTTTGTTCAGTATAGCTAACCCAAGATAGTTAGTCTGTGTCGTTTACAGTGGGAGAAAATGAAGCAGTGCGCAGAACAAGCAAGGTAGGCGGGTTGTAACATATTTCCGTTAGGGAATGCCTCCTCTGTGAAGTAAGCTTGTGCACAAACTCAAATCGACCTTGCATTCCTAAACAACACAATTTTATACAATTTAGTGCACTGTGTTCATAACATATTCTAGTTTTGGGAACAGGTCTTTTTTGGGAATTGGTCTTTTGACCAACCAGTTCTGAACAAATATATATGTTGTGATTGGTCAAAAGACCAATTAGGTGGACAAATATTAGAACTGGGGTATGTTACGTTTAATACTGGATCTCCGAGGCATGCGTCGAAATCGCGAAGCAGTGTGCTGATACGTGCCTGGTTCACAGTGGTGGAAAAAGTACCCAACTGTCATACATGAAAATGACTCAAGTAAAAGTCACCCAGTAAAATTCTACTTGAGTAAAAGTCTAAAAGTATTTGGTTTAAAATATACTTTTAAGTATCAAAAGTAAAAGTATAAATTATTTCAAATTCCTTATATTAAGCAAACCAGATGGCACCATTTTTTATTTATTTATGGAAAGCCACGGGCACACTCCAACATTTAGACATCATTTACAAAGGAAGTATGTGTGTTTGGTAATCCGCCACAACAGAGGCAATACAGATGACCAGGGATGTTCGGTTGATAAATGGGTGAATGTAACTAATCTCAGCAAAAAAAGAAACGTCCCTTTCTCAGGACCCTGTCTTTCAAAGGTAATTCGTAAAAATCCAAATAACTTCACAGATCTTCATTGTAAAAATGTTAAACACTGTTTCCCATGCTTGTTCAATGAACCATAAACAATTCATGAACATGCACCTGTGGAACAGTCGTTAAGACACTAACAGTTTACAGACGGTAGGCAATTAAGGTCACAGTTATGAAAACTTAGGACACTAATGAGGCCTTTCTACTGACTATGAAAATCAACAAAAGAAAGATGCCTAGGGTCCCTGCTCATCTGTGTGAACGTGCCTTAGGCATGCTGCAAGGAGGCATGAGGACTACAAATGTGGCCAGGGCAATAAATTGCAATGTCCGTACTGTGAGATGCCTAAGATGGCGCTACAGTTAGACAGGATGGACACCTGATCTTCCTCGCAGTGGCAGACCACGTGTAACAACACCTCCACAGAATCGGTACATCCAAACATCACACCTGCAGGACAGGTAGGACAGACATCACCGGCAACAACGTCTCCTATGGGCACAAACCCACCGTCGCTGGACCAGACAGGACTGGCTAAAAGTGCTCTTCACTCATGCGTTGCGGTTTTGTCTCACCAGGGGTGATTGTTGGATTCGCGTTTATCGTCAAAGGAATGAGCGATACACCGAGGCCTGTACTCTGGAGCGGGATCGATTTGGAGGTGGAGGGTCCGTCATGGTCTGGGGCGGTGTGTCACAGCATCATCGGACTGAGCTTGTTGTCATTGCAGGCAATCTCAACGCTGTGCGTTACAGGGAAGACCTCCTCCTCCCTCATGTGCTACCCTTCCTGCAGGCTCATCCTGACATGACACTCCAGCATGACAATGCCACCAGCCATACTGCTCGTTTTGTGTGTGATGTCCTACAAGACAGGGATGTCAGTGTTCTGCCATGACCAGCGAAGAGCCTGGATCTCAATCCCGTTGAGCACGTCTGGGACCTGTTGCATCGGAGGGTGAGGGCTAGGGTCATTCCCCCCAGAAATGTCCATGAACTTGCAGGTGCCTTGGTGGAAGAGTGGGGTAATATCTCACAGCAGGAACTGGCAAATCTGGTGCAGTTCAGATGCACTGCAGTACTTAATGCAGTTGGTGGCCACACCAGATACTGACTGTTACTTATTTTGACCCCCCCTTTGTTCAGGAACACATTATTCAATTTCTGTTAGTCACATGTCTGTGGAACTTGTTCAATTTATGTCTCAGTTGTTGAATCTTGTTATGTTCATATAAATATTTACACATGTTAAGTTTGTTGAAAATAAACGCAGTTGACAGTGAGTGGACGTTTCTTATTTTGCTGAGTTTATTTTCCTGTCCTGCTCAGCATTCAAAATGTACTTTTGGATGTCATGGAAAATGTATGGAGTAAAAAGTACAATATTTTCTTAAGGAATGTAGTGAAGTAAAAGTAGTTAAATATACATAATAAAGTACAGATACCCCCAAAAACTACTTAAGTAGTGCTTTGAAGTATTTTTACTTAAGTACTTTACACCACTGCACTTTCAGAACAACGTTCAAAACAACAGGAGACTCGGAAATCTCCGACTTCCGACTTCAGTGCGTTCAGGACAACTGGGAAGTCGGGAAAAAAACGAGCCTCGACTGGGAAAAATCGTTTTGAACGGTCATCCAACTCGGAATTCCAACTCGCGAACTCGGGCCTCTTTGTACAACTCCTATTGTCTGGTCTGAATATCACTGGCGTCATGATTTGACCTTGTAAATCATCAACGATGGCCGAAGCTTCGTTTGATCATGCTTTTTAAAACCATGTGTTGAAAAATGCGAGATCCCACTGATTTCGCCTTGTTTTCGGTGCTTTATTCAATGTAACTGCTTTTAAACACCCACATGTACAGGAAATCGTACTTCTAAATATATTTAGGAATTTGTGCAAGGACTTTCACCTGACTGGTAGTTCACAATGGGAACTATGGAACATTCAGGGACGTGAGGGTATGACGTCGAATTCTGCTTTAGGAACACTATTTTGAAAAAAGCTTTTGTCTGAAGCATCCTAAATAATGTCATAGATTCCATTTTGGATAAATAGTACGTTTGAAGGCAAAAAACGGAAGTATGATGTGAATTTAGAAATCCAACTGAGTGTAGGCTATTAAAACCAAATATTTACCGCTGCACCACGGATTAGTGGAGAAAAACTCTTTAATAATCACACATTACTATTTATTGCTGTCCAGCAGATGTCACTAATATGCATTTTGAACAGATAATGAATCACATAGTAATTAACCTATTTTTGACACAACTGGCTGGAGAAACTCAATGCTTCAGGAAGCTTCGTTTCCTCATCTCTCTCTCAATTCAATTTAAGGGCTTTATTGGCATGGGAAACATATGTTAACGTTGCCATAGCAAGTTAACTAGATAATAAACAGAAGTGAAGTAAACAATAAAAATGAACAGTAAACATTAACAAAAGTTCCAAAAGAACAATGACATTACAAATGTAATTTTATGTGCAAATAGTTAAAGTACAAAAGGGAAAATAAATAAACATGGGTTGTATTTACAATGGTGTTTGTTCTTCACTGGTTGCCCTTTTCTTGTGCCAACAGGTTGCACACCTTGCTGCTGTGATGGCACACTGTGGTATTTCTCCCAATAGGTATGAGAGTTTATCAAAATTGGGTTTGTTTTTTCAAATTCTTTGTGGATCTGTGTAATCTCAGGGAAATATGGGTTCTCTCCCTCCCTCTTTCAAAGTCACTAAGATCTCTTCTAGCCATGTTAGCCAAAATAATGGGCAACTGATACTAAGCATTATGGGATGCTAATACACCTGTGTGGAAGCACCTGCTTTCAATATACTTTGCATCCCTTATTTACTCAAACATTTGCTTTATTTTGGCAGTTACCTGTATGTATGTAATATTGTTAGCATGTCAGCTAATTAGATTGGACATAGAAAGCAGTTATCTAAAGTACTTAAGTAAAAATACTTGAAAGTACTACTTCCGTCATTTTTTGGGGTATCTGTACTTTTGATAACTTTTACTTCACTAAATTCCCAAAGAAAATAATATACTTTTTACTCCATACATTTTTGCTAAAACCCCAAAGTACTTGTTACATTTTGAATGCATATCAAGAGAACATTCCTGGTCATCCCTACTGCCTCTGATCTGGTGGACTCACTAAACACATTCTTCATTTGTAAATTCTGTCTGTGTTGAAGTGTGCTCCTGGATATCCATCAACAAAATAAAAGGTTCCATCTGGTTTGCTTAATATAAGGAATTTTTAACTATTCATACCATACTAAAGTATATTTTTAGAAATTACATTTACATTTGATACTTAAGTATATTTAAAATCAAATACTTTTACTCAAGTATTTTACTGGGTGACTTTAATTTTCTATTAAGGTATCTTTATTTTTACTCAAGTATGACAATTGGGTACTTTTTCCACAATAGAAAGTTACTATTGTACTACAACTACTGTACTCCTATATTGTGGACTTGTCGATTTGAATGGAGTTTATTTAAGCAATACGGCCAAGGGGGTGTGTTATATGCCCAATATACCATGGCTAAGGGCTGTTCTTACACATGATACAACATGGAGTGTCTGGACACAACCATTAGCCATGGTATATTGGCTATATATCACAAACAACTGTTTACCAACGTAATTAGAGCAGTAAAAATAACTGTTTTGTCATACCTGTGATATACCACGGCTGTCAGCCAATTAGCATTCAGGGATCGAACCACCCAGTTTAAAATAATCATTAGCCTACTGTATCCACTTTACGTGAACAGCCCACAAGGTGGCATTGTGGTGTCATATTAGGCATTCCGGAAGTGCCATTCGCCCAGAAGTATCACACCTGCACGGCGGGTTGATTTCAATTACTGTAGCATATAATTCGCATTTTCTCAGTCCATACGAAGAGAATAATGCAACAATAGATTGTTAACTCTCCATTCTATCATCTTAGATGCAATGCTCAAATAAAGGCAGATATAAATGGAATATAGGCTACATCCAAGTTTCGCTTAGATGATTATGCTTATAGGATTTACTGAAATATCAATACATTTTCTACTGCCTGATCATTGTTATGTGGAATACAGATGAATACATGTATACCTTGTCTCTTTAATTGAACGGAAACCGAGCGCAACCACTGTCAATCATATTCCGCCTGGCCCCTCCCTTTCCTGCAGCCCTCTGTCTCCAGTACGAGACTGGAACACGCAACCACAGGGGTCCATAGGCGATGAACGGTGAAGATCTGGATAAACTGTACACTAACAATGAACCGCGAAAACATGGGATAACAAGGCAAAACAATTTATAATTTATCCTCGATTCGGGATAGGAACAAGATAAAATGAATTTGTTGTGGGGAAACCATCATTCTTTCCTTTCTCTCATTTTATGCCATTCTCCTTGGACGCTGAGCTGGTATAAAGATCTAGGAACAACTGGAGCCGGTGATCATGGAACAGGGATGTTGTCATCTGAGTAAACGAAGTTAATCGATTATGGAATATATGGAAAAATCTTGACTTGAATAAGACAATGGAAAGTAAGTAGTTGGAGAGCCGTTATCACTTTCTCATCACACGGGAGTTCTATATCCAGAAGATCATCCGCTCAGGAGATGTCAGATTTTTTCTGGAATAATGCAGAAGAGGCGAGACCATCATCAAATATGATTCGTGTCTGACACATTCGCAGGTTTGAGTGATAAGCCTATTGCTATTGTTGACGATTAAATATATTGTCACTGCGAATCGGTAAAGAGGTGATAACACTTAAATTTTGAACTGCTTTAACATACCATTAATATGAATGGTATTTTTCTATAGTAGTTTCTCTAGGTACATTCAGATTTTTTCCCTATCAGATACTGTATGATAGACGAGAAATAACGAGCCCCGTAGACTACTGGTGACATCACCCCAGTCAGATCTACTGCTGTACAGTAAATATCAACAATGGTAGAGCCTGTGGGATTTATTGAAGCATGGAAAGCGCAGTTCCCCGAGTCGGACCCCCCAAAGATGGAGCTCAGGTCAGTGGGGTGCATCGAACAGGAGCTTGAGAAGTGCAAAGCCTCCATCCGGCGGCTAGAGCTGGAGGTGAACAAGGAGCGCTTCCGTATGATCTACCTGCAGACGCTGCTGGCCAAGGAGAGGAAGAGTTATGATCGCCAGCGCTGGGGTTTCAGGAAGGCCCAGGTGAACGAGGTAGGGGACCAGGCAGGGCTGGGCGCTGAGTCTCAGCAGCCACATGTGCAGGAACAGGGGGAGCGGAGCCGGTTCCAACCGGTGGGGGAGGCTAGGTCCAAACCTAGACCCCCTCCAGCCCGGAAGTCAGCCTCCCACGGAGACGGGCTGGAGCTCCAGTCTGCCTTTGAGGTACCCCAGCAGGTAGAGCCCTGTGAGACAGACGGCCTCTCGCCCTCCAAACAGAAAGGAGGTATATCCCCTCGCCGCCAAAACCCACCCCCAAACAAGGACCTACTGTCTGACCCCAATGACAAGCTTGGCATGGGACTGGGGGTGGCAGCGCTGAGGTCTAACTTTGAGAGGATCAAGCGGGCAAACTCTCACTCTGCCGGGGATGGAGGGAAGAGCCAGGAGAAGCAGCAGCCCTTCTACACCAACATGGACTTCCACCATGACAGGGGCCTGGTCAGGGTCAATGACCGAGACGTCTCTGACAAGATCAGCACCCTGGGCAGCCAGGCCATGCAGATGGAGCGCAAGAGATCTCTGCACTCCCTGCCAGGCAACTTGGCCACTGTGGCAGGTGAGCTCCGCACTCGGCCTGTCTACAGGGGGCGCTCTACAGAGAGCACCTGTGGGTACGATGCTGAATATGAGGATGGGGACCCCAACCCACGCCACCCCAAGGCCAACGGGGGCAAACAGCCCCCTCCACCCCCATGGCAACCCTCTGACTTCCAGCCTTACACCAGCGTCTATGTGGGCGGGGTGATGATGGGCGAGGGTGGGGGGGATGGAAGAGGGGGCGTCATCATGAGGGACCACATCGGAGAAGAGCACCACCTGACCTGGCCCCGGCGCTCCTACTCTCCCGGGAGCTTTGAGGACGTGGGGGGCGGAGGCGGCGGCTACACACCAGACTGTAGTTCCAATGAGAACCTAACATCCAGTGAGGAGGACTTCTCGTCTGGCCAGTCCAGCCACGTGTCACCCAGTCCCACCACTGCCTATCGCCGGCCCTTCAGGGAGAAGAGCCGCTCACCCTCGCAGAACTCCCAGCATTCGTTTGACAGCAGCAGTCCCCCCACGCCACAGTCCCAGAAGCGCCACCACCAGCAGGGCCACGTGGTCATGTCCGAAGCTACCATTGTGAGCGTCCGCAAGACTGGCCAGATCTGGCCCCCACTCGATCCGAACTCCACACCGGCCAGCAGAGCCTCCCATGACAACAGTTTCCATGGAGACCTGGGTGAGTGGCGGCTGCCCTCTAATCTTAGCTCTAGTCGCTGCTCCGTTCATGTCTGGAGATTTAAGAGGCTGTTGCACGCTGACCGCTGCCTGGCAGGGTTGACTGACTGCCATGTATGGAGGAAGGGGGATGTGTTCATAGTCTCATCATACACACCGGTAGGATTTAGACTAGAGCATCTAAACTAGTGAAATCTAATGGTTTCAATTGCAATCTCACAACTGCTGGTCCTGGAATTGGTGCACTTGATTATTGTGTGTAGTTTCTGGTACTTTACATGTTCCTAGGCTGAAATGTCAGGTTTGACCTCCTGACTGAGACAAACCATAGAAACCTGCCTACTTGGTGATCTCTTCACTGTCTGTTCATTACACAGTCATAGTTCCACTAAACCTTGTGAGACATGCGGCTCCTCCTAAAAATCGCAGAACAATGAATTGTGAGCATTGTTTTCTTTTGTCTGGGTAAGCAGCTTTCCCCTCCTCATTCACTCTTCTCTCAGTGCATTTTGACGCTGTTGTCTTCTCCACCTTGTCTCTGAGCAGGTACGCTCTTTGTGAAGAGGATAGAGGGATACATGAGCCTCAATGTGTGTGTGTCACTCAGTGCCTGTGTGTGTTTGTGTTTATACCTGACTGTGTCTTCTGAGTGGCCTTGTGTAGGAGAGTTACCTCTATCTTCCTGGAATGTGAGTTCAGTTGAGTGAATAACACATGCAGTCAGTCCGAGTTGAGACAGGGAGGTCTTCCTCAGACAGACGCTTGGCTCCCAGGGTTCCGTGTGTGGAATTCCAACCACAGGTGTCTGTGAGCCTCAGCCAGCCAACCATGGGAGACAGAGGATGTGTCCCAAATGCATGCCATGTCCCCTATGTAGTGCACTACAAAAGCAGTGTACTGTATGTGGGAAAGAATGCCATTTGGGACGCCGGCTGAGAGAGGCTTTTGACTCAGTCCACGACTATTTCTGAAACACAACCAGCTTTTTTCTAAAAAGCTTTTACTGTAGTCCTGGACAAAAGAAAGCTATCTCTTCCCCTCTCTCTCTCCCCAAACAATCTTCAGTAATATCTTTAACCTGTTCGTCGCCTCCAGGCCCAATTATGGCTGGAGCTAACAGAGTGGTTAGCTCAGAGCTAGAGGCTTGGGCGGTTGGGTTCAAATGCGCTAGCTGCAGTGGTGTCATGTGACGTGGCTCCATCTGACCTGGTTTCCCTGGGCTTTCTGCTGACAAGGTGAGTGGCGTTTTAGAGCCCGCCCTCCCGCAGCAGCCCTGGCACCCTATTAGAGCAGACCGAGCTGTGGGTCGTTGATCAAGCTGTGGGTCGTTGGCAACAGGCACCTGTTCCTGTGCCAGGATGAGCCCTGTGTGTGTGCAGAGAGGCAGATAAGACTGTCTGCTCTGCTCTGGTGGTGGGGGCGGGGGCAGCACACTAACCCCTGTACTGAGGGTGTGACAGGAAACAGACTCTCGCTCCAGCACTGGTGATGTTCTCTTTGATTGGGAATGATCTGTATTCTGCGAGTCAAAAATATCTCCTTGTATTCTTAATCATTTCAGAGTCTTCATTACTGTTGACCCATTTTCATCTATAGGGACATCATTCATGACTGTTGAATTCAGGCCTGTAGGGTATACCTGCCTTGCTTCCAGTGACATGCGGTCACACTTGTAAAGATTGAAAGTGATGAATAGCACATAGCCACCCTCTTATTGAAAATCCCTCCACAAACAGTGTCCATCTCTCATTTCTCTGGCCTTGCTCTATGCTAGGCTGGCTGGCTGGCTGGCTGGCTGGCTGGCTGGCTGGCTGGCTGGCTGGCTGGCTTGCTTGGGCTGCAGGCAGGCTGCACAGTAAGAGGCCTAGCATGTGGCTAACGCTCTTACTCCTTCCCAGCTGTGATCTGTGGGATTATCTCACTCTTGTCTGGTCTCTTTGTTTTAGTACATTTCACACAACAATAGGCAGAGCGGGGTCAGTTACAATTCCACAGACGATGTGGGAGATTTGGGGGATAATCTGGATTTTGAAATGTATGGAATCTGTTAGATGACGCTCCTGGGACGGAGAATAGGATATGTTTCCTGATAGTGGTTGGCTGAGTGAGGAGGATGATGAGGAAGAGGTTGAGGATCAGTGAAAATGTTGAGGATGATGATGGGGAGAAAGAGGGTGAAGAGGATAAAGCTGAGGCAGAGTGCAAGGCTGATATATGGTTTCTTGCTTCACTGGTCAGGGATGCGGGGGCTGTAGAAGCACAGATGGGAAGAGCTCTCCCGTTGCGTAACAGAATACACACACACAAACAAACTCACACGCATCTTGGGGCTGTAAGCAGTGGGTTTGTGTGTGCGTGCGAGTGTGTGTTTGCATGAGTGTGTGTGTGCCCAAGCGTACATGTGAGTGTATGCATGTGTCATGACCAGGTGCTGGAGGCTGTTTGTTCGTTCTATAGCTAGCTGGGCTGTTGGATTCCTCCTCCCTATGCTGGAGTGAGTGTTCACAGTGAAATGGTCCTCTAGCAGAAGGCTTTTCTCTTAATGGCTGCCCTGACTCTGGAGAGAGCGAGAATACTCTCTGTGGACGATTCAGGCCATCTGCTAGCTAGGGCTTCTCTCCTCGTCCTCTCTACTCACTCTCTTCTTCCTCTTCTCCACTCCATGGTCTATCTCTCTCCCCGTGGTAGATGGCCTTGGTGTAAACACCAAACTAATTGTTCCATCATGTCCCTTTGGCCTGTTGAAGTGGGTGTTTTTCAGGATGAACTGTATTCATGGTGGTCAATCTAAAATGGCTAATCTTTAGATTAAGAGAGAGAGAAGGAGCGTGAAAGATGGAATTAGAGTGAGTGAGGGAAGACAACTTCTCCTTCTCAGTGCTCACATACAAGCGTCATTCAACGGAGAAGAAACCAGGAGAAGCTTGGGTTGACAAAATGTTCCAAAAATGTGTAGGATTCTAAACAAAGGTACAGACAGCTAGCTTTCTCAATGTAGCGTCAGGAAAGCAGTACAACTGACCAGATGATTTCATCATTTACGTTCAGTAAGCTTTCTGACAGACCCTCTTCCTCATGCATAGCCTGAAATAGACCTTCATCTCACCAGCAGGAGAATGGAAGGAGATTTTCTTACACAGCTAGTTGTAGTGATTCACATTCCAAGGAAAGACCTAAATTGATGAAATACAGAACATGAATATTGGGACACACTCACTTAAACACTATCAAAAGAGAGGGGACAGAAATAGTCACATGGAAATGTAAGACTGAGGGAAGAAGTTCAAACTGAAAGTGGATGAAAGAGTTCAGGTGAGATAGAGAAGCTCATAATCTTGGCTATAAGTAGGTGGATCTGAAAGGGAGTGAAAGAGGGCTCCTCAAATGTAGGGATTATTTGAGGCAGCCTATGTTGGGTTTGTCCAATTCAATTTATCCTCTTTGGTTTACCGATGGCCTCATAAGCTTCATATCATTATCTCTATGACCTATTTCACATGGGTAAGGGGTTAAACCTACAGATTGGGTGGAATTAGACACACATCTAGGGTAAGTGTATTTATTAAGCCCACATACCCGTTAAACTCACTTCCATCTTTGGATTCAAATAATGAAGTTTTTTTTAAACATTTCTGCTGTTTAGTGTTTGTTTCAACTAAATAAACAGTTCCCACTAGTGGCCATTTTCAAATACTTTATGTAGTATTAAGAGATTATTGTATTGATGTATGCACATTATAGCATATTTCATGGGCAGTAATGACTATTTCTTCCCAATTGAATATATGGGTTTTTCATGCCTGCATGTCACAGTCACACAAAAGCAACATAACTTGCAACTGCATCAAGATAATAGATTTCAGGCATTCACAGCATACCTTTTTTAATGCATTTGTCTTGCTTTACTGTTAAATTAACCTTCCATTGTATACATAGATTACATTTGTGTAAATTTGACATTTATCTCAGGTGGGCTTAAAAGGTACAGTGGCACAAAAAGCACACCCTCTATGCAGAATGTGAATGACAATACATACATATTGTTCGATATGATTAATACTAACTGTGTATATTTATACCCCAAACCATTGGTTTCCAAATATTTTATGAGTAGATTTTGCTATTCTCTATTTTTCACCATAAATTACAGTTGTTCCAATTAAGCCCAGTGTGCTCCTATTAAGCCCAGTGTGCTCCTATTCAGCCCAGTGTGCTCCTGTTAAGCCCAGTGTGCTCCTATTAAGCCCAGTGTGCTCCTATTAAGCCCAGTGTGCTCCTATTAAGCCCAGTGTGCTCCTATTAAGCCCAGTGTGCTCCTATTAAGCCCAGTGTGCTCCTATTAAGCCTGGTTTGCATTGAACCACATGAGGATAGTGTGTTGATATTCCTAATATTCAATGAACATGAGCATAAATAGTTTTTTTCTTTAGATTGAAGTTGATTAAAACACACAAACTACAGTTCTGCATATTATGCATCTAGCCCTGGTGTCTTTACCAAGATGAGGAACAATTCGAAACCTCTGTAACTCTCTCCAAAACGTTTGGAGTGGACAGGTAGTCGTTGACGCAGAGTGAGAAGAATAAGAGCAGGTTTCAGGCATAACTGAGATACAGTAGAAGACCTACAAGTGATGGACAAAAAGGCAAACAAATGGTGGACAATAATATGTCTATTGGGCGACTACTCATGCACTTTTGGGTGGGGGCATTGTCATATTGTTGTCCTTCATTCATCCAGGTGATTCCGTTTGTTGGTCCACCACCTGTACCTTTGTAATACAACAGTAGAGAGGGAGATTTGAAACAGTCTTCAGACAGGCTTTCAGAAGACTAGTTGAACTAAGCAACAAGAATAGCAGTACAGTACAGCAAATGTGAATCAGCTTTCAGATAATTAATTGAAAGTTGTGTGTGTTCTAGTCTTTGTGCATGGCTTCTTATCCACAGTGGGCCAGTGGGGGTACATTTAGTTTAGAACCAAGCAATAACACAAGTGATTCAACCAGTCATGTCTTGATTGAAGTCTATGATTAGTTGATTAGTTGAATCAGGTGCGTACTGTTTGACAAGACCTGAAGTCCACATTGATCTCTGTGTATACCATTGGGCCCTGTTATGAGGGCTACTTTCATGATGAATAGTAATCATCAGTTTATATTAATCTCCCCTAGAATTATTAAAAATAATCACATTTTACATAAGAAATGTACATTTGGAACATTTGGAAATGAAAATAGATTATTTATGAAGTGGGCTTATTTGGAACACCCATTAAACCCACTCTGGGCATATAAATACTTCACATTTCATTTTTTCTCCACTTTTCTTACAGATATTAAGGCAGTATACAGTATTTTAGAAATGTCTAAACTTAGATTTTGGTGTGCTTAATAGGTACACTTACCCTAAACGTACACACACGGCCCCTGCACCTATGACACGGATCACCTACACAGAGGGGTAGAGAGGTCGGAGGATGTATGAAACGTGCAAATGACCTGCTTATACTTCTGAAATCTGAGGCCGTCGTTTATGCAATCTCTCTCATTATCTAACATTTTCATTACCCTCATATTAACCATATCATTTAGATTTTAGCCTATGTGTTAGCCTTATTTGTCAGGTTAGGCTTTGACATGTTGATTTGCCTTGGTCCTGTCTAGAGACTTTGAGAGAGAGTTGATGTAGCCTAGCCAGTATACCTGAGCATGTGTTGAAATGAGAAAGAGGTGGGCACAGTATAGGTCTCTTGTTTGACTTTGTCATAGACATGTGTGATCCAGGGGAACATGTATTATTTATACTACCATGATTCATTGGAAGGTTTGGGTAGGGGAATGCTGATCCAGGACCTGTTTTTTTATTCTTTGAGGCTGGTTGTCGTTGTACCAAAAACGGGCAGACCTGACCTAAGCTTAGCCTAAAGGGACACTTTGTCCACCCCACCATCCCTCCCACGGCCGGCTCCTGCTAGGGCCTTATTTTAGACAGTCACAATCCTTGGCCATCCCCAGAGATCTTTCCTGTGTCTTGGATTGAATGCTTTCTCTGTGTGTCATTGATTAAATATGTTAGTAGTTGAGATGTGATGTTGGTAGAAGTGTGTCAGTCCAGGGAGCCATGAAGCCAGGCTGTGGTGTGGTGACATATAAAGGGGCTTGGTGTCCCTGACCTTTGATTCAATCGGGACAATTTCATCACTGCCACAGTGTGTGTATGTGGGTGAGTGTCTGTGCGTGGGTGACTGTGCGTGTTTGTGTGTGTGCGTGTACACAGGCATCAAACACACTGACTTGAAACACATGCTTACAATACCCAGGCTTGTGAGAACTGTGAGAGATGAGCCGTGTAGTGGTGTGTGTCAGGGGAGTTTCACTCCCAATGTTAATTCTGTATGATGTAGCCATCAGCTGACATGACAGGGAACTGTAGCATGGTCACAACAGCAGTGTCTGTGTGAATGTGAGTGGGCTGCCAGGAGGAGGAGGTGTGTGTGTGTGTGTGTGTGACTGCGTGTGTGTGTGACTGCGTGTGTGTGTGTGTGACTGTGTGTGTGTGTGACTGCTGCGTGTGTGTGTGTGTGTGACTGCGTGTGTGTGTGTGTGACTGCGTGTGACTGCGTGTGTGTGTGTGTGTGTGTGTGACTGCGTGTGTGTGTGTGTGTGTGTGTGTGTGTGTGTGTGTGACTGCGTGTGTGTGTGTGTGTGTGTGACTGTGTGTGTGTGTGTGACTGCGTGTGTGTGTGACTGTGTGTGTGTGTGTGTGTGACTGCGTGTGTGGGCGGACGATGGAGAGGAATGATTGGTTTAACAGGCATTTAAAAACAGTAAAGCAGTCAGCATTACCTCCAGCCAACCCCGCATTCACTAGTACTACTGTGTGGCACAATGACCCCTTTTCCACACTGGATTAGTGTGTGTGTGTGTGGGGGGGGGTTGTGTGACTGCCAGGGACTCTTAAAGGCCTTGTTCAGCCTCCACTGTTGAGTGATTGTGGCATCGGAAGCCCGTGTAACCACAGAAGGCAAACGGGCTGGAGTGAAACCAAAAGGCTCAGAGTGGAGGAGGGGGTGGATGGAGGGTTGGATGAGAGGAGGAATGGGGGAGTGGATCTCTTCACAGAGCCAGCTGGTGAGGAGACTGCTCTTTCTCCCTCTACAGTACAGGGAACGAGGGAAGAATCCCCCCTGGTGAGCCCTGGGACCAATACTACAGGAAAATGGTCCCTTTGTTCTGGTTGAGAGAACTTCATACATGACTTGGAGCACGGTGCTAGATAGGATTAGTCATTTTTGTTCAGAATATCACTTGGTGAGTTGCTTGTGTTCTGTCAGACATGGTTTACAGCCTGTTTGTAGGAGTAGATGGTTGGTTTGTCTTGTGCTGTAGGATATAGCCATATTGTAGACGGCCTGGCTGGCTGTGTGTGGGCGTGATCAGGGCAGATGGGTGGGGTGTCTCCAGGCTGCAGTCAGACCTCCAGTGTGAGTCAAAATGCCTGGCTGCGGTCTGCTGTTGTTCTGGGCTGGGCATTTTATCTAGGCCTGGGGTAGAGTTGGACAATGACCCCCACCATGGGGAAGAGCAGCAGACGGACCTGCACCCGCCCTGGACAGACGGCACAGCCCAACAGCACACACATTAGATTTCTGCTACCCGACCCGAGCCCGATGGCCCCAACATTATACCTCAGGTTAAGGCCAGGTAGGCCAATCTTTTCATCAATAACTAGGGTACTGGCAGGCTATCACTAAATGGATCATTAACATTTTGAAGCTGAGCCATTTGCTCGTGCTCTGCTGCGCAGTACAGTCATATCTAAGATCATAACATGGTGTCAGAATAGTTTCAACCTCGTCAAATATAAGACAGGAGAGATTATTTCACAGAACATAATAATGTTTCTTGAGTTTTGTCCGAGTGATGAAATGTAGCTAACTGCTGTCTCATGTCTCGACATTGAGCCAAGCAGAGCCGTTGCTATGGATGTTCAGACTCAGAACCACCATGAGCAGAGCGCATGCAGAGCGAGTGATAGACAGAGAGGAGCAGCTCATGGATATACTAACGGAGGAAGTTATTTCTGGTTTCGGGCAGGGCCGGGCCGGGCCTTAAATTTGGCAGAAGCAATTGGGCCTGGGTAGGGTACTGCCTGAACTTCGCGGGCATGGCTAGGGCTCAAAATTCATGCGAGTGCAGGGCTCTAACACACGCACGCACACACACACACACACACACACACACACACACACACACACACACACACACACACACACACACACACACACACACACACACACACACAGGGTGCCAGGGGTAGTCACCCTCTCAAGTGTTTCTGTGTATGTCGGTGTGTATGTGTTTTTGCTGGTTTCCATGCCAAATCTCCAACCACAAACTTCCCTCAGTTGCAGCTATGGTGACAGACAGCTCTTGTAAGAAAAAAAAAAAAAAAACTGGAATATCCCTCTCATACATTCTTTTCATCACATGTCCCTGCCTGCCCTTTTAGAAAAGCGTCCATATTGGCGATCTCTGTCGGGACAAAGCCCCAGTCGCAGGCTGCAGTACAACAAAACTGTGTTTGCATCCATCTCTACATGCTCAGCAGTCTCCACAGGCCATTGGTCTTGTAGTGGTGTAACTGCTTCCAAATCAAACTTTATTTTCCACTTGTGCCGAATATAACAAGTGTAGACTTTACCGTGAAATGCTTACTTACAAGCCCTTAACTTCTTTGGGATAAGGGGCAGCATTTTCACTTTTGGATGAAAAGCGTGCCCAGAGTAAACTGCTTCCTACTCAGTCCGAGATGATAATATATGCATATTATTAGTAGTATTGGATAGAAAACACTCTGAAGTTTCTAAAACTGTTTGAATGATGTCTGTGAGTATAACAGAACTCATATGGCAGGCAAAAACCTGAGAAAAAATCCAAACAGGAAGTGGGAAATCTGAGGTTTGAAGTTTTTTAACTCAGCCTCTATCGAATACACAGTGGGATATTGGTTATATTGCACTTCCTAAGGCTTCCACTAGATGTCAACTGTCGTTAGAACGTTGTTTCAGGCTTCTACTGTGAAGGGGGCCGAATGAGAGCGGAATGAGTCAGAGGTCTGCCAGCAGTCACGAGCTCAGTCACGCGCATTCACATGAGAGGTAGCTCCCGTTCCATTGCTTTTCTACAGACAATGGAATTCTCCGGTTGGAACATTATTGAACATTTATGATAAAAACATCCTAAAGATTTATTCTATACATAGTTTGATATGTTTCTACCACCAGTAATATAACTTTTTGGAATTTTCGTCCGACCTTTCCACTGGAAGTTGTACGTGCGTTTCGATTTATTTACCAAATGCCCAAACAAAAAGAGGTACAGTGGGGAGAACAAGTATTTGATACACTGCCGATTTTGCAGGTTTTCCTACTTACAAAGCATGTAGAGGTCTGTAATTTTTATCATAGGTACACTTCAACTGTGAAAGACGGAATCTAAAACAAAAATCCAGAAAATCACATTGTATGATTTTTAAGTAATTCATTTGCATTTTATTGCATGACATAAGTATTTGATACATCAGAAAACAGGCCTTCTCCAGATCCTTCACGTTTCAGGGCTGTCGCTGGGCAACACGGACTTTCAACTCCCACTAAAGATTTTCTATGGGGTTGAGATCTGGAGACTGGCTAGGCCACTCCAGGACCTTGAAATGCTTCTTACGAAGCCACTCCTTCGTTGCCCGGGCGGTGTGTTTGGGATCATTGTCATGCTGAAAGACCCAGCCACATTTCATCTTCAATGTCCTTGCTGATGGAAGGAGGTTTTCACTCAAAATCTCATGATACATGGCCCCATTCATTCTTTCCTTTACACGGATCAGTCGTCCTGGTCCCTTTGCAGAAAAACAGCCCCAAAGCATGATTTTTCCACCCCCATGCTTCACAGTAGGTATGGTGTTCTTTGGATGCAACTCAGCATTCTTTGTCCTCCAAACGCGACGAGTTGAGTTTTTACCAAAAAGTTATATTTTGGTTTCATCTGACCATATGACATTCTCCCAATCTTCTTCTGGATCATCCAAATGCTCTCTAGCAAACTTCAGACGGGCCTGGACATGTACTGGCTTAAGAAGGGGGACACGTCTGGCACTGCAGGATTTGAGTCCCTGGCGGCGTAGTGTGTTACTGATGGTAGGCTTTGTTACTTTGGTCCCAGCTCTCTGCAGGTCATTCACTAGGTCCCCCCATGTGGTTCTGGGATTTTTGCTGACCGTTCTTGTGATCATTTTGACCCCACGGGGTGAGATCTTGCGTGGAGCCCCAGATCGAGGGAGATTATCAGTGGTCTTGTATGTCTTCCATTTCCTAATAATTGCTCCCACAGTTGTTTTCTTCAAACCAAGCTGCTTACCTATTGTAGAGTCTTCCCAGCCTGGTGCAGGTCTACAATTTTGTTTCTGGTGTCATTTGACAGCTCTTTGGTCTTGGCCATAGTGGAGTTTGGAGTGTGACTGTTTGAGGTTGTGGACAGGTGTCTTTTATACTGATAACAAGTTCAAACAGGTGCCATTAATACAGGTAACGAGTGGAGGAGAGAGGAGCCTCTTAAAGAAGAAGTTACAGGTCTGTGAGAGCCAGAAATCTTGCTTGTGTGTAGGTGACCAAATACTTATTTTCCACCATCATTTGCAAATAAATCCATAAATGTTTTTCCTCCTTTTGTCTGTCATATTTGAAGTGTACCTATGATGAAAATTACAGGCCTCTCTCATCTTTTTAAGTGGGAGAACTTGCACAATTGGTGGCTGACTAAATACTTTTTTTGCCCCACTGTATATTACAGTGGGTTTATTGTTAGAGAAACAGACATGCAGAACTAGACAGTGATAGTGTGGGGGGAGGTGGAGGATGGTTTGGGGCCAATTGTGTATAGTTAAACTTGATGGACATGATCATGATCTGGTTTCATCAAACTCAAATCAAATGAAATCAAATTGTATTAGTCACATGGGCCGAATTCAACAGGTACAGTGAAATGCTTACTAACGAGCCCCTAAACAACAATGCAGTTTTAAAAAATGCAGATAAGAATAAGAAATAAAAGTAACATGTAAGGTGAACATAGATCAGTGATTAAGCTCCACCTACCTGGCACTGAAACAAGGCACTTTGTGATTGGTAGTTAGCGAATGTGTAGTTCATCATTACAGCTTCAGATTGGGTGCTCCTCGACTGCACTTTGCAGTGTTAGAGAAATCAGACGTAATTCACCCGGCTGTGTTAAATTATTTAAAAGAACATCCAGATTGCACTTTCTTGTCGTATTTAATGAAGCATTCTCTCTTCTGTCAGATTTTCTCCCTCACTTGACAGCTGCTTTGAGTTTGGTCTGCTCGTAGCCAATTAGAGCGTTGCACCTTTCCGAAGCTTCTCCCTGTTTTCTACGGAGCAAGGGGAAAACCAGGAGAGATCAAAGTCCTGGGCGGACCCTCAGGACCAATGGGGTTCTCCCTGTAGTTGTCCAATAGGCTTTTAAGAGTGGAGTGGCAATAAAAAACCTGGGGAATCAATACCAAATGTCAGCAATGCCTGCAAGCCACCGCTGTCTGGTATTTCTCTCTATTTTTCTCTTCTCTCAGTGTCCCTCCCTTTGACTGTCAGTGCAGTCAGTATGTGCCAGCTGTGTACAGCGCATTCGGAAAGTATTCAGACCCCTTTACTTTTTCCACATTTTGTTACATTACAGCCTTATTCTAAAATGGATTAAATAGTTTTTCCCCCTCATCAATCTATACACAATACCCCATAATGACAAAGCAAAAACAGGTTTGTAGAAATTGTTGCTAATTTATTTTTCAAAAATATGTTTAAAAAAAACTGATATCACATTTACATAAGTATTCAGACCCTTTACTCAGGACTTTGTTGAAGCACCTTTAGCAGCAATTACAGTATCAAGTCTTATTGGGTATGACGCTACAAGCTTGGCACACCTGTATTTGGGGAGTTTCTCCCGCTCTTCTCTGCAGATCCTCTCAAGCTCTGTCAGGTTGGATGAGGAGCATCGCTGCACAGCTATTTTCAGGTCTCTCCAGAGATGTCCGGCCTCTGGCTGGGCCGCTCAAGGAATATTCAGAGACTTGTCCCGAAGTCACTTCTGCGTTGTCTTGGCTGTGTGCTTTAGGGTCGTTGTCTTGATGGAAGGTGGACTTTCACCCCAATCTGAGGTCCTGAGCGCTCTGGAGCAGGTTTTCATCAAGAATCTCTCTGTACTTTGCTCTGTTCCTTCCCTCAATCCTGACTAGTCTCCCAGTCCTTGCCTCTGAAAAACATCCCCACAGCATGATGCTGCCACCACCATGCTTCACTTTAGGGATGGTGTCAGGTTTCCTCCAGATGTGACGCTTGGCATTCAGGCCAAAGAGTTCAATCTTGGTTTAATCAGACCAGGTGCCTTTTGGCAAACTCCAAGCGGGCTGTCATGTGCCTTTTACTGAGGAGTGGCTTCCGTCTGACCACTCTACCATAAAGGCCTGATTGGTGGTGCTGCAGAGATGGTTGTCCTCCTGGAAGGTTCTCCCATCTCCACAGAGGAACTCTGGAGCTCTGTCAGAGTGACCATTGGGTTCTTGGTCACCTCTCTGACCAAGGACCTTCTCCCAAGATTGCTCAGTTTGGCTGGGCAGCCAACTCTAGGAAGAGTCTTGGTTCCAAACTTTTTCTATTTAGGAATGATGGAGGCCACTGTGTTCATGGGGACCTTCAATAATATAGAAATGTTGCTACCCTTCCCTAAGATCTGTGCCTCGACACAATCCTTTCTCTGAGATCTACGGACAATTCCTTCGACTTCATGGCTTGGTTTTTGACATGCATTGTCAACTGTGGGACCTTATATAGACAATTGACTTTACCACAGGTGGACTCCAATTAAGTTGTAGAAATAGCTTATGGATGATCAATGGAAACCGGATGCACCTGAACTCAATTTCGAGTCTCATAGCAAAGGGTCTGAATACTTATGTAAATAAGGTATTTCTGTTTTTTATTTTTAATACATTTTGTAAGCATTTCTAAAAATCTGTTTTTGCTTTGTCATTGTGGGGTATTGTGTGTGTAGATTGGTAAGGGGGTGGGAAAAGTATTTAATCCATTTTAGAAGAATGCTGTAACGTAATAATGTGGAAAAGGGGAGTGGGTTCGATTCCCACGGTGGGAGCAGTCTGAAAATATATATCTGGATAGGAGCGTCTGCTAAATGTACATGGTCAGTGTTGACAGACAGTAGGGATGTAGATGCAGATATAGGTTTCACATGTTTCTGGGAAGTCCTGAACCCTCCTTTGCACAGTCTTTTCTTCACCCAGCAGGAGAGGAGAGACATGGTTCTATGGTGGGTGTGTATCGATAAGCCTGTGGTCATAATATGAATCAGTGGAATGAACATGCTGTTGACCAACTGTCTCTATTGGATGCTTTATAGAGCTTATTTCCCCTATCAAAGCAACTCCTCAAGCTCTTATACACATGTGTATGCACACACGCGCACATACACTCTCACACACACATGTGCACGCATGCATACACACACTTGCACACATGCACGCGCACACACACACACCAGTCCTGCCTGAGGTCTTACAATCTCTCTCCTTTGGGGCTTGTCAGCTCTCCATCAGTCTTTCTCTCTCTCTCTTTATCTCGCCCTCTCTCCCTCTGGTTCTTTGTTGTAGGATAGTGTTTGTGCTGAGAAGCTAGTGTGTGCTCTCCCGATAAACGCTAGTTGCTAAGCGCTCAGTGAGCTATGGGAGGGAGGAGGTGGTGGTTTGAGCTGTAACAATAACATATTATTGAATGAATGAGGAAAATGGCTGCTTGCTAGTCGGATAGAGACTGATTGGAGACACCCCTCTCTGGTGAGTGGTTTGCGCCTGGACGGAAATGGCTGTGGAATTGTGGTGTTTCTGAGTTCTGTTTCCTTTAACATCCCTGGAACTAAACCAGAAACAATGGGCTCGAGAGGTGGGGAGAAACAGACGGGCCAGTTTTGATTTAATGCTCAGATGCTGGGAGGGAGGTATGGAGGAGGGAGGGAGGAGGAGGAAGGTATGGAGGGAGGAAGAGGAGGGAGTTATGGAGGTATGGAGGGTGGTATGGAGGAGGGAGGGAGGAGGAGGGAGTTATGGAGGGAGGAGGAGGAGGGAGTTATGGAGGTATGGAGGGTGGTATGGAGGAGGGAGGGAGGAGGAGGGAGTTATGGAGGGAGGAGGAGGAGGGAGTTATGGAGGTATGGAGGGTGGTATGGAGGAGGGAGGGAGGAGGAGGGAGTTATGGAGAGAGGAGGAGGAGGGCGGTATGGAGGAGGGAGTTATGGAGGGAGGGAGGAGGAGGGAGTTATGGAGGGAGGAGGAGGAGGGAGGTATGGAGGGAGGAGGAGGAGGGAGGTATGGAGGGAGGAGGAGGAAGGCGGTAAGGATGGAGGAGGAGGGAGTTATAGAGGGAGGGAGGAGGGAGGGGAGGGAGGAGGGAGTTATGGAGGGAGGTATGGAGGAGGGAGGTATGGAGGGAGGGAGGAGGAGGAGGAGGGAGGTATGGAGGGAGGTATTGAGCCAGAGCCAAAGGCTTGGCTGGAAGAAGCCAAAACATATTTCTCCATGGTATTAAGGAAGGAGAGGGCCAAGAGCTGTCCAGGCCTCACCTCCACCCTGCCGGGAGGGAGGAAGGGAGGGAACACATGAACAGGCTCTGGACTCTATGGAGAGAGAAAGAGCAGAGAAAAGAAGAAAAAAGAGAAAGAGGAGAGAGAGCGATAGAGAGACAATGACCAAACATCTGGCGTATCTTCTATAACAAATGTCTCTTCTCCCTCTTGAGTTGTGGTGATGAATTTGGCTCGCTGAGGCTAACTAAGGGCAGGACACACTCTCCTCCTCCTCCCTCCATACCTGAGAACATACACAGAGAAACACAGTTTCCTCTCAGAACAGGACTGATCCAAGGTCAGTTTTGTGAGGTGCTTGACTTGGGCTGGAGCTAGCTAAGCATTAATGTTGTTGTCACGTTTCCAGTGGTTCTGTAGACAGCCTAAATAAGTATACACTGTTGGGAAGCAGGGATTCCCTTCTAACAGCAGCCATGTAATTGCTAAGAATAGCCTAATTTTACAAGTAACTTGCTGTGCATAGATTTTCCTTTAATTTAAACATGAATATTTGAGCATTTATATATAAACATGTCTAGTTACATACCTTGCTTTGAAGTAGCCTACCTTATCCATTTGATCTCTGATTCATTTAATGAGGGAATCATTTTATAAAGACAAAAAGTATTTGGTTGTAGGCCTAATGTTGCCATGTTTTATATCAAGACAGCAACCATCCTCCAGGATAGCTACTAGGTGTGCAGGCTTTTCTTCAAGTCCTGGTCTAACCACATTGTAGCATAAACATCAGCTGCTCAACAGAACATTGATAAGCAGTGTTTCAGGCCTGGAGCAAAAGCTAAACCTGTACACCCAAGAGCTCTCCAGATGGAGGGTTGACCACGTTGACCACATGTGAATAACAGTCCAGTTCTACTTTGTGGGGGTTCTTTGATCAAGGGCACAACGGCAGGAGATGGAAGGCCTACATGGGATCAGACACCACAGCCTTCCAGGGTCAATAAAGCGTACCTTTTTCATGTTGGCTATAATAATAGTCATGAACATGTGGTTAAAAGTCCTGGAATAGGTGTATGAACCCTTAAACATGAATAATCAGAGGTCTCTATAGCATAATGTCATTTGTGAATGTTGGTGAACATAGTCTAATGGACCCACTGTGAAAAAGACAGCTCTGAACTTCTTTCATCCCAAGTCAAGCACTGGTTTTGTGTTCATCTTCATATTGGTTAAGATTATGATTATTATGATTCTATTAAAATGTAGAACCGGCACGCTAGTAAGACTGTTTGAATTTCAGGTGATTGTGTTGATGTAATGGACATTCAGTTGAACATTACCACAAGAGCCTAAAATTAAGAGAGTCTATTGACACACCCATGTGTCAATTTAAGTAGCATAATAAACAAAATCCCATCAAAATCAGTTTAAGCTAGAGTTCTTTTGCATGGGCTGCTTCTCGAGCCACCGCATTCGCCTATGGCGGCCTTCCGCATCTGGGGTGGAAGATGCCTGATCTACAGAGGTGTTTGTCAGACACCTCGAAAATCGATCTTCTCACAAAAACGTCTGTAGCGTACGAACGGTTTTCCCTAGAATCTATTTCCTGAGCTTTGTTATATCTCCTAGATAAAGGACTTCAAAACCTTATTCCTTATGATTCATTTTTTACTGTCTTTCTTTTACATTAATGAATGTTATTCAATGCGTTTCTATGGACTATAGTAGTAAAGGCCAAATTCAATATTTTATCAAATCATTGTTTTAAATATTTTTTTTATACCTAAAGGGGTCCTAAAATTCAAAATCAAATAGCTAAATTATACCTGGTATGACCATCTTAAAACAATTACAAATGTTATACATTGTTTTGTTCACAAGCTAGGTTTCTTTTTGATGTTTGAGTTTTCTTCCACTGCTAGCAAACATAGACACCGTCGGCCTCTACTAGTGAGATTCTCCCAGGCACAGGTGAGGACTCGAGCGTCCCTGTTACCAAGGTAACCTTACAGGGGCAGCTGAACATTTTTGGGGTCACAGAATATTAAATTAAGCAATATACCACATTACGTCTTACTAGTATTATACTGTATATTTCTTGTTTTATAAACATTATTAAGCATGCTCATGTGTTTTTTGTGTGTAATTGTGGCACCAAAAATATTTGGGCTGGTAAAAGAATTTGAGGGGCTGGTAGATTTTCATACTTTATGAACTCCTCAGTAAACCCACTCTGCACTCATTCACAGACTCATCTAATCTCATTCATTTTGGTTTTCTTTTCCTTCCTTCTCTTCTCCCTCCTCCATCTCTCTCCCACTGCTCTTTCTCTCTCTCTGAAACAATACAAAAAATGAACAGTAAACATTACACACTAAGTTCCAAAGGAATAGAGACATTTCAAATGTCATATGGCTACATACAGTGTTGTAATTATGTGCAAGTAGTTAAAGTACAAAGGGGAAAATAAATAAACATAAATATGGGTTGTATTTACAATGGTGTTTGTTCTTCACTGGTTGCCCTTTTCTTGTGGCAACAGGTCACAAATCTTGCTGCTGTGATGGCACACTGTGGTATTTCTCCCAATAGATATGGGACTTTATCAAAATTGGATTTGTTTTCGAATTGTTTGTGGATCTGTGTAATCTGAGGGAAATATGTGTCTCTAATATGGTCATACATTGACAGGAGGTTAGGAAGTGCAGCTCAGTTTCCACCTCATTTTGTGGACAGTGAGCACATAGCTTGTCTTCTCTTGAGATACCGATCTGCCTACGGTGGCCTCTCTCAATAGCAAGGCTATGCTCACTGAGTCTGTACACAGTCAAAGCTTTCCTTAAGTTTGTGTCAGTCACAGTGGTCAAGTATTCTCTCTCACTGCACTAGTTTTGCATATATTCACATGTCATTGTCAAGGCACCTCTCCTTCATTTGGCCCAATGACTATAAATGGCTTAGGTCAGGGCAGAACAGTGACTGTTTCCCTTGTACTGCTCCAAGGACAGACACAGTTAGCTATGTTCTGTTAGCTCTCCTCTCCTCCTCTCTCTGTCATGTGTGTTTAAAGCATTCAGCACATTCCTCCCTGTCCCCTCCTATACACACACACACACAGTATGCCAAGGGGGGGGCACAGGGGTCTTTCATCGATTATTGATAGTGGAGCCTACTTCTCTCAAAAGCAGAGAGTGGCGTGACACCAGGTGTCATGTTCACACAGCGCCCCACCATAACCTCTTGGCCACAGCCGTGGCCACCTGCTCTCCCATGACGTCATACGCCCCCCCCCCCCACCCTGCCCTTACAATTAGATGGGATGCACCATCCTCAACCTCAAAACCAAGTTAAATCTGTAAGGCAAGCAATTATGTACCTCTAAAAAGGGGAGTGGTGGTGCCATGCTTGAATTAGACATGTTTTAAAGGGTGCCTTTTGAATTCAAGGACACTTCATCAATCATGTTTCAGATTGGCAGTGGCTTGTGGAATGGCTATCTATCTAGTAGTGGGTGGGAATGGTTTTAGTCTGATGAGAGATGCCCACTCCCCCACAGTGGTACAGGATGTTACATGAGGTGTTCTGATTGGAGGTCCACAGCGACAGACAGCAGCATCCTGCAGCATCATGACTCATGATTGGCTGTTTCTGTTCCCCGCCACCCTCCCTCTCCTCCCCCTCCACCTCTCTTACCCCTTCAGTGAGTTGGAGCCCAAGGTGTCTCACATCACTGTACTATGGAATCCCTGTGTCACAGGATATATTAGTGTGCCTGACACACGCACGCACACACACACACACATCCAATCTCCCCATTGGGCACTAGTCCCAGACATATTCCATATAGTACCCTGGATACCTCTCTTCATCTATTCTATACCCACATAACACAACACGGTACCACACCTACACATTCACCCTCCTTCTCACTCTCTATCTCTCCCTCCTTTTCTCTCACTCTCTCCAGCCCCTCAGTGGAAATGTTTTTGGTTTCTACCAGCCTCTCATGTTCATAAGTGTTATTGGACATGAGGAGTCTCCCCCAGTGTGGTGTATGATGTTACTGCTACTATGGGATGGGGGTCTTGAAGGTGACCTTGGAGGTGTGTAAGAAAACAATCTAGAATAGAGGGCTGAATTTAGGGAAGTGAAGGGACGATGTTTAATATTCTCCCAGGGTCAGACTTGGATGGATGGAGTGAATCCATTATGAAGTCTCCTATCTGATACCTCTATAAAACTGTCCCTTAGAAATGGGCTCAGTTCCTCCCTTGATTGAGGGCACATCCTCTTAACCCGTGGTTGACCAGAGGCCATATGGGAGGGTTCGCATTAGCCATAAAATGCCTATTTACTAAATTGAACTCTATTGCTAACTTTAAACTGTAAGCCTCCCCGTTTATATGGGCTGGACAGGGCAGGTCACAAGTCAATCAAGATGCCAGCGACTGGTCTGAAATCTTACACTCTCACAGCAGAGGAACAGCCAATGGGACCGACAGATGGAATCTGTGTTCCATCACACAGTGAAAGATGGCTTCCAGAAACAAAACACTGGGCTTTAAGGAGCGAGGAGATAAAACCTAACACATTTAAAATGTTCAGTGATTTACACTAACACCATTAGGTGTAAGGAATTGAATTACTTGCCAAGGTAAAATGGCTTCAGTGGAAACACAATAAAGAGACTGAATGCCAAAGACACAGTCCTCCACCCCTCGCTCCCAGGCCAATACACACTCAATGGGATAAACAGGTGTGTGTATGTGTGTGTGTGTGTGTGTGTGTGTGTGTGTGTGTGTGTGTGTGTGTGTGTGTGTGCGTGCGCGTTGAGAGACAGGGAGCAGGGCCAAGGACTGTGTGCAGCTGTGCTGGCGAAACTGCTGAATCCATAGCAGTGTCCTCTAGACTTACTTACTACCAAGGTTAGGCCTATAGAGCTCATTGACACACCACTACTGATAGCCGAGGCTACGCCACATGAGACTTGTCTACACCCCTATCTGACCACGCATCATGTACTGTCTGATTCACAGCAGAGCTGCTCAATTATTTCTGGACTGTTTAGAAACCCAAAATAGCTGTCTTTTAGCTGAATTTTTTAGGTTTCATCTTTACTCGTTGACATTGATTAGTGTCTCCGTTTTTAGTCCAGTCTGCCTTGCCTTCAGTAAACCTGTCAGTCAGTCAGGCAGTCAACCAGCCAGGCTGTCAATCAGGCAGTCAATCAGGCACACAATCCGGTGGTCCAGGAGTAGGTAAGCAGATTAAATGTCACTCACACATTCTCCCCTCTGGATGATGTGTGTGAGAGAGAATGTGTACACCAGTGTGTCGGTGTGTGTGTGTGTGTATCTTGTGCCCTCTGATATGTAATTCCTTATAGTGTGTGTATATCCTACCACGGAAAGGGCAAAGGGCAGGAAGATACACACCCACTGACACCGGTGGGAATAGTTGTTCCCTCTCCTTGTTGCTGTGAAAAGAGGAAGTACCAAAAAAACTATAAATGCTCAGCCTAACCAGGCGTTGCCCTGACATAGAGGCCATGTGAAGAACATCCCAGTCACCCTACCCTGCTGTATGTAGTGTGAGTGGCGTTTCATCTCTGCAGTCTATTTTAGACAGGGGAAGTGAGGGTGGATGGTTGGCGCTCTGGTGAGACACTGGTTGTGTCCCAAATGGCACCTTATTCTCTATGTAGTACACTACTTTTAACCACGTCCCATAGGACTCTGATCAAAAGTAGGCTTGGGTGGTATCCAGATGATCATACCTTCATATTATTCATATTATTCCTTCTGCCGGGATATTCGGTAATACCGGCACTGAACACAAGGGGTGCTAATTTCAAACCTCAGTCTTTGTAATCCGAAGGTTAGCAATGCTAACAAGTACATGTAAAACCCCTTAGAGAATGCTAATTAAATGCTAACAAGCATCTGACCTAAACTATTTGCAAGACAAACATCCCAGCTCATGAAGTTAAACAAGTCACTCAAAAATACTACTCACAGTTTGCTGCACACAGAAAACAAATATTATACAGCAAGGCTTTTGATCCAGGAGGGGATTCTCTGCTTTTACCAAGTGAAACTTGATTTTGGAAGAAGCTTAGCTAGATAGCTAACTCACTTAGCTAGATAGCTAACTCACTACTAAATTAGCAAACCAAATGTGCAACTGCAGAGCATTTAGCACATTTGGGGCCCAGACTGTCTCTGATGGGAAGATGATTAACTTGAGGAATCGTAATAGAATGTCTGCTAAATCCACTGGGCTTCAGTTAAACCCACACCATGAATGAATATACCAGATTCATTAATATAGCCTTCGTGGAACCAAAATGATTTTCCAATCGTTTCGTTCGGACCAGAACCATTTTTTTTGTTTCGTTCCACTGTTCCGACCAGCAAAATAAAATCCTGAACCAGTTCGAAACAAACAAAAAGTAGCGGTTTAAATCTTTTTAAACCTATGAAATATACATGTATTTATTTTTACATTTAGCTCACATTTAAATTCGTTCACCAGTCAGTGTGGATAGAGCAACTTGTTGTGGGGTGGGTAAGTGATTGAATCTGTATAGGAAAGTCGTTAAGAGCAAATTGTATTTTGCCGTAAAAGCAGTTTAATCATAATGAAAGACAAACACACACTGTGCTGCCAGTCAGAATTATACCTACGGAGGAGGGGCTTCTATGGAGGCACTTTGACTGTCTTTGAACTTCAGAGTTGGTTTAACGTTGGATCGTAGGAAGGTAGCTAGCTAGCAGAGCAGCACTAGAATGAATTAATCCTATGTGTAGGGTTAGCTGGTTTCCAGAGGTCTTAGGGCTAAAAGGCAGAAGTTGCGCTACTGGGGTTAGCATATTCCCTTTAATCTCCAGCTTTCCCTCTCCTATCTCTCTCTCTTTTAAAAAAAATATATTTTTCTTTCTTTCTTTCTTTACTGTTCCAGAGTTTGTAATGGATTACAACAAGAAAATGGGCAGGGTTGACCATCTTGACCAACTGAGGAGCATTTACAATGTTGGACGCACAGGCAGAAAATGTTGGAAGTATGTGTTTTGGGGGATGCTCAACATTGCCATCATAAATGCTTACATTGTGTTGGGGACCCTGCGAAGGCTCCTTCCCAGAAACCACATGCACTGGTCCCTGAAGGACTGTGATAAGGCTACAGTGGCAGGAAGATGGGAGCCAAGAGTGTGGCACCAGGGTGTGTGGACCGAGTTGTTACTCATTTGAGAGCAGGTGAAGTTTGAAGGGCACAAGAGAGGGTGTGTGGTGTGCATTTGGAGTGGATGCAGGGCAAGGAGTGGGAGGTGTGTAGAAACCTCCTTTGGGTGCTCTTCGTGTTCTGTGCCACTTTGCAGGATGGGGACGTGCTTTTATTGTCTCTGAACAGTTTACATTCCCATTCAACAAGCTTCAAAATATAAAGCTTGAATATGTTGAATTCTGTTTTGTGTTTAAGTTTTCCTGTCGCCTTCTCCAGAGTCAGCAGATTTATATAATGAGATTTTTAGATCCTTTTTAGATCTTGTATCTTCTCTATGGTATATGTCCAAATCTAATAATTGTTGCATTCACTGAATTGTTGTCAAAGTAGGTTACTATTTCTAAATTTTGTGTCAGGCCTGGTCTGTACTAAATCTTATTGAGAGAGGTTACCGATACAAATTGTCTCTGAATAGTTGTTTGCACTTTAAATTGTTACAGAAGTAAGAATCGTTGTCAATCAAATAGTCTATTTTGTGTGGGTTTTGAAATACTTTCTGAATATAGTCCTCTGTTCACGTTTTGGAAAACATTTTTATTTTAATGTAAATAATATTTATAAGTATAATTAGGATTGGTAAGGATCTAACACACACACACACACACACACACACACACACAATGCTAACATGTCTGATTGGTCCACTGGAGAGAAAATGGGTCACGTGGGGGCCTTGTCCCATTTTTGGGGCTATTGTTTGTTTGCAGTGGAGTGTGTCATCCAGGCAGGGGATTTCTCAATGGGTCACTCTCTCTCCCCTGTCTTCACCTCTGAATGATTTTGAACACTAGTGAACTCAGCACATCCTCTTTAGCCTTGAAGCGCCCTCTTTGGCCTCATGGGTGGAATGTTATTAATATTTTTCATAATTTCATCATCAATAAAAATGATAAAAGACAAACTGCAGAATATCTGGGTTTCTATCTCAAATGGTTTTTGTTATATTTTAGTCTTCTGTAATGTATATAATAATGTATATAAAGTGTAATATTGGGATGCAAACTCAAAATGTTATACATTTCGACTCTAAATATGTTTTATCTAGGCAAGTCAGTTAAGAACAAAATCTTATTTACAATGACGGCCTAGGAACAGTGGATTAACTGCCTTGTTTAGGGGTAGAACGACATATTTTTACCTCGTTAGCTCAGGGATTCAATCTAGCAACCTTTCGGTTACTGCCCCAACGCTCTAACCACTAGGCTACCTGCCACCTGCACTATATCAGCACTCTTTTTTTGAAGCCCATAACATGTGTGTGAGGTGTATACTTTCCTTTCAATATAGATTTGTTTAAGACACCAGTCCCCAAACTAGGGGGCCGTGACCCCATGTGGGGTCGCCTGATATGAAGATAGGGTAGTAGGAGATTTCCCCCAAAAAAGACATACAGTTGACGAGTTTACATACACTTAGATTGGAGTCATTAAAACTCATGTTTCAACCACTCCACAAGTTCCTTGTTAACAGACTATAGTTTTGGAAAGTCGGTTAGGACATCTACTTTGTGCCTGACACAAGTAATTTTTCCAACAATTGTTTACAGACAGATTATTTCACTTATAATTCACTGTATCACAATTCCAGTGGGTCAGAAGTTTACATACACTAAGTTGACTGTGCCTTTAACCAGCTTGGAAAATTCCAGAAAATTATGTCATGGCTTTAGAAGCTTGTGATAGGCTAATTGACATCATTTGAGTCAATTGGAGGTGTACCTGTGGATGTATTTCAAGACCTCCAAACTCAGTGCCTCTTTGCTTGACATCATGGGAAAATCAAAAGAAATCAGCCAAGACCTCAGAAAAAAAATTGTAGACCTCCAAAAGTCTGGTTCATCCTTGGGAGCAATTTCTAAACACTTGAAGGTACCATGTTCATCTGTACAAACAATAGTACGCAAGTATAAACACCATGGGACCACGCAGCCGTCATACCGCTCAGGAAGGAGACGCGCTCTGTCTCCTAGAGATGAATGTAGTTTGGTGCGAAAAGTGCAAATCAATCCCAGAACAACAGCAAAGGACCACCAGCTCTGTCAGGAGGAATGGGCCAAAATTCACCCAACTTATTGTGGGAAGCTTGTGAAAGGCTACCCGTAACATTTGACCCAAGTTAAACCATTTAAAGGCAATGCTACCAAATACTAATTGAGTGTATGTAAACTTCTGACCCACTGGGAATGTGATGAAAGAAATTAAATCATGGAAAAAGGCGGCACTTGACCGTTGCACTTGAATCATGCCCACGGTGAATGGCTAGGCCTGCTACGCTATGAATGGCTAGGCCTGCTACGCTATGAATGGCTAGGCCTGCTACGCTATGAATGGCTAGGCCTGCTACGCTATGAATGGCTAGGCCTGCTACGCTATGAATGGCTAGGCCTGCTACGCTATGAATGGCTAGGCCTGCTACGCTATGAATGGCTAGGCCTGCTACGCTATGAATGGCTAGGCCTGCTACGCTATGAATGGCTAGGCCTACTACGCTAGGCCTGCTACGCTAGGCCTGCTACGCTAGGCCTGCTACGCTAGGCCTGCTACGCTATGAAACCACACTACTGCAGAGACTTTGATATTCCCCAGCTACAATTGATATGGTGAAAATGTGGGGAGGCAGAGGCACAGAAACTCACATCAATACCTTTTGTCAGATAACACTGTTAAACAAATAATGTATGCTATTACTAGTAATGAAGAGGAAACTGACTGAATGACTCCAACTCCCCAGTTTATGTTCTCCAAATGGACGTTAGCTGTGAGGCCCCAGATGTCCATTGTATGATACACTGAGAGCAACTTGCGGTAAAAGAGCTGGGCACAGAACTCGGTGATATAATGCAGCAGGTGACTTCGATTGGTAACTACATCAAACCACATCCACTGCTCGCACGCTTGTTCGCAAAACTATGTGGACATATGGGATCAGAGCATGACAATGTTCTTTTTCACACCGAGGCTTGGTGGTTATCGATTGTTGGAAATATTTTTTGAGTTTTGGTTCCTGACAATGCCCTGCCGTTTGTCTCTGAGCATTAACGCTGCGTTCAAAACAACTGGGCACTCAGAACTGGGCACTTAGAACTGGGCACTCAGAACTGGGAACTCAGAACTGGGCACTCAGAACTGGGCACTCAGAACTGGGCACTTAGAACTGGGCACTTAGAACTGGGCACTCAGAACTGGGCACTCAGAACTGGGCACTTAGAACTGGGCACTCAGAACTGGGCACTTAGAACTGGGCACTTAGAACTGGGCACTCAGAACTGGGCACTCAGAACTGGGCACTTAGAACTGGGCACTCAGAACTGGGCACTCAGAACTGGGGACTCAGAACTGGGGACTCAGAACTGGGAACTCAGAACTGGGAACTCAGAACTGGGGACTCAGAACTGGGGACTCAGAACTGGGCACTCAGAACTGGGGACTCAGAACTGGGGACTCAGAACTGGGGACTCAGAACTGGGCACTCAGAACTGGGAACTCAGAAATCTCCGACATCCAACTGGGATTTTTTTTTTAAATGGTCCTCCAACTCGTGAACTCAGGCATCTTTCTAGAGCTCCGACTTCCCCACCTGAAGATCACTGACTTCATGATTTGACCTTGTATTTTTCAGAGTTCCCAGTTGCCTTGAAAGCATCATAAAACTCATGGTACCCTTCGCCAGCATATCTGTGGGAATCTGGATTCAGTGCTCTTGTTTGCATTAAAACCAAATATCGATCCAGGTTGGATGTGACAGCAGAGATGAGGTGGGCGCTGTCGACCACGCCTCCTGACTTTGAGAAGTGGGACATGCATCAAGCACACACATCTCAATAATGGTTTCTTTTTAAAATTTGATTTAACAAGGCAAGTCAGTTAAGAACAAATTCTTATTTACAATGAGAATGCCAAGAGTGTGCAAAGCGTGGCTACTTTGAAAAAGATCAAATATATTTTGATTTGTCCAGGTGTTATTTCATAGTTTTGACATCTCCACTTTTATTCTACAATGTAGAAAATAGTAAAAATAAAGAAAAACCTTGAATGAGTGTGTTCTAAAGGGTTTGACCGGTACTGTGTGTGTAATGTGTATGGTTCTTGGCACTTGGAGTACGTGTTGACTAATGCTGTAACAAATCAGTGTTTTTTTTCTGTGGTGAAACAGAAAGTCAATAATAAGACATGTCAGAGCGTTTCATTCACAAGATTGTATCTGTGGTATCAAGTCAAGTATCCCCATGGTAACACAGCAGCTTTTAGCTGGTGTCTGTAGCTGGTGATTGGCTGGCTGCCCCCCCAAAAAACTGCCTGACAAGATGGATGGCTTTGAGTGGATTAGGGTGCTGCACACATTTTAAGAGACCAACCAAACAACACTCCTCACACACACACACACTTTCACACACAGACACCCCTCTGTGACCTGGATTTGGGCCTATAGTGTAGGAGATAGACATTTCCTCAGACACATTTACCAGACGAGGGGTGGGGTGCCCTGGGGTGAGGGTGAGGATGGCAACTCTCTCTAACACACTGATATGACAACTGCATATTCTGTCTATCAGAGCCTCGGCCCTGGTCTTTGTCAATGCTATGTCTACACTAGTGGGTTATTTTGGTGTGGTGGGTCAGGGGTGTTATGTTGAGGGTCAGATTAGAAGAACTGCAGCCGTGGGGCATATCATCTCACACACTCGGCTGGGAATTTCCAGGGACCTCACAATAACATATTGTCACGATACTTGGGTGCTAATACGATATGTATTGTGATTCTCCCCCATCACTACTTATCTGGGTGAGAGCGAACCTCAACCAAACCAAAGCCTTCCCTGACATGAATCATTGATGGGGAGAGAGGGGTCTGTCTGGCTTCCGCAGATCAACAGGGTGTAGGGGGATTGAGTCGGGGTAGAATGGGTGAGTTATAGGACTACAACAACATACCCACACTGCTTCACCCCTACCCCTCCCCAAACCCAGACATCGGCTGACAAGACCTTCATGAAAAAATGATTCCCTTTTCAACGTTTGAGAACCAAAACACTCCTTTAACTTGTTTTACACCCCGGTCTGTTCGGCTGAAATCTGTCATGCCCTCTTTCACATTGCTTTTCTCTGTCTGTGCATGGCAGGGAAGTATGTTAGAGAGAGAGATAGAAAGAATGGCTGTCTGTAGATGACTGCCCCTCTAGCTCTCCCAATGTCTCTAGAGGCTATAGAGCTATGGAACTGTGTGTGTGTGTGTGTGTGTGTGTGTGTGTGTGTGTGTGTGTGTGTGTGTGTGTGTGTGTGTGTGTGTGTATGTGTATGCGCGTGCACAGTGGTGGGAAAAAGTATCCAATTGTCATACTTGAGTAAAAGTAAATACCTTAATAGAAAATGGAGTCACCCACCAAAATATTACATGAGCAAAAGTCTAAAAGTACTTGGTTTGAAATATACTTAAGTATCAAAAGTTAATGTAATTGATAAAATATACTTAACTATCATAAGTAAAAGTGAAAGTACACCGCGCCTCCCGAGCACCGCACCTCCCGAGTGGCGCGGTGGTCTAAGGCATCGCTGTTGCTAGCTGTGCCATTAGAGAACTTGGT